>NC_136894.1:31694631-31707131 GCF_949152265.1 Phoxinus phoxinus | reverse complement strand
CCACTGTCCTCCGCTTCTCCATCAGGAGCTTCCCGCTCAGACTCCTCCTCTTCCTCCTCAACCTGCTCCTCGGCTCCGCCCACTTCCTGTGCAGACCCCTCCCCTTCCTCCTCGACCTGCTCCTCGGCTCCGCCCACTTCCTGTTCAGCACTTCTCTCCTCCACTTCCTGTTCCGGTTCTTCTCTGGGTTCTGTTAGCTTCTCCTCCGGTTCTAGACTCGCCTCCACATCCGGTTCTAGATCATTGGTGTCTGTGGAGAAGGTGGTCAAGAATTAAAATCTGCTGTGTTCAAAATAACACACACACACACACACACACACACACACTGCTGCAGTATATAGTGTATACACTAGCGGTTAAACGTTTGGAATATACAGGTTTTCTTAATTTAAACAATAAAATGTCTTCTGCTCGACAAGTCTGCATTTACTGGATCAAGAGCCTCAGATCATCATATTACACTGATTTCTGGAGGATCATGTGACACTGAAGACTGGAGTAATGAGACTCTTTCAGAAACATTAATAAATCATAATTACTCCACACTTTTGATCGGTTAGTGTGTGTGTGTGTGTGTGTGTGTGTGTGTGTGTGTGTGTGTGTGTGTGTGTGTGTGTGTGTGAGTGTGTGTGTGTGTGTAGTGTTTCTGTGTGACTCCAGCATCTTCAGGTCCTTCAGACTGTGAGGCCTCTGTGTCCCAGATATGAACAGGAAACACATCTGTGTGTGTCAACGCCTGACCAAACACCTCTGTACTGTATAACACTTTGTCTGTTTCAGAGAGAGACAGTGTGTGTGTGTGTGTGTGTCAGTTTATGAGTGTGTTTATGTGTGTGTGTGAGAGAGGTGATAGAGAGGTTACAGTATCAGCGCTCATGACTGAGTCCTTTTAAACCAGTTAAACAAAGACACACTGACTGCAGAACAGTTGTTTTCTCTTTGCTTTTTCCAAACATGTTCTCTCACGCGAGACACGACCTGCGACCTCATGACACACGTGTCTGCTGCTGACCTGCACTTACACATATACTTATACTTTATATATTTATGTATATGAGCCTTGCACCACTAAAAAGTTAATAAAGTAAATATATATATTTCTTCCACCAGTACTTGATATAACACAGAATGATTCCACAGTGACGGTTTCTCCCTCGTCACGCGCGGCACATGTTTAATCGTTCGCTGTTGAACATCTGCAAAACCCAGACACTGCGAAACACATCAGCAGCTGACACACAGAAACATCCTGAAAACAACCGTCTCTCTCTATCACACACACACACACACACACACACACACACACACACACACACACACAGACACATCCTGAAAAAAACCGTCTCTCTCTATCACACACTCACGCACGCACACGCACACACACACACACACACACACACACACACACTCTCACTCTCTCTCTCTCTCTGTCATAACCGTCTCTCTGTCCACACACACACACGCACGCACACGCACACACACACAGACACACACACACACACACACACACACACACACACACACACACAGACACACACACACACACACTTACCTCACACACACACTCTCACTCTCTCTCTCTCTCTGTCATAACCGTCTCTCTGTCCACACACACACACACAGACACACACACACACACACACACACACAGACACACACACACACACACTTACCTCACACACACACACTCACTCTCTCTCTCTCTCTGTCATAACCGTCTCTCTGTCCACACACACACACACAGACACACACACACACACACACAGACACACACACACACACACTTACCTCACACACACACACTCACTCTCTCTCTCTCTCTGTCATAACCGTCTCTCTGTCCACACACACACACACAGACACACACACACACACACACACACACAGACACACACACACACTTACCTCACACACACACACACTCTCACTCTCTCTCTCTCTCTGTCATAACCGTCTCTCTGTCCACACACACACACATTATGCTGTTATCAGTGTGTGTCGGTGGATTTACCTGGTTCAGGGGGCGTGTCCTGCTCATCCAGTGATGTCACAGAGGTGGGCGTGGCACTGCGGGATGATTGACAGGTGTCAGTCGGGCTCAGAGTGAGGCTGAGACCTCGAGATGCTGAATGCAGTCGCTCTCGCTCGAACTCCTCCGTGGCCAGTCGCTCCGCCGTCTTAAACCTGACACACACACACACACACACACACCCGTCAGAGGAAACACTCTCATGCTGTGTGTTCTCGTCACACAGGAGGGGAATGTTTAGAAGCGGGAGGAGGAGGAAAATGTGTTTGGATTTGAGGAAAAGTGGGTTAAAAAAGGTTGAGGAGGGAAATCAGTCTAAACCTGTTCAAGATGTGACATCAGTCACCACACACACACACACACACACACACTCAAGTCTCCATAATTACTGACTAAATATGAATATTCAGCTAGTCGGTGAATAAACTCACCTCTCCTCTCGAGCGTGTCGGGCCTCCTCCATGTTGGACACATAGTCCCGACTGCACACACACACACACACACACACACACACACACACGCGGGTGAAGAACAGGTCATGTGTATGGTATAGTTGTGTATAAGTGAGTGGAGAGGATGTTGTGTTGTTAAACCTGTGTCGATTGCGCTCCTCTCTCTCGATCCTCTGCAGTCGCTCCTCTCGCTCGACCCGACGTCTCTCTCTCTCCGCCGCCAGAGACTCCTGATGCTGCCGGTACGAGGAGGAGAGGAGGCCTCCGAGAGCAGGCCTGACACACACACACTCACACACACACACACGGGCGGGCACACACACACACACGGGCGGGCACACACACACACACAAACAGATACACAAACACACGCGCGCGCACACACACACACGCACACACTCACACAGATACACACACACACACACACACACACACACACAGAGATACACACACACACAGAGATACACACACACACACAGAGATACACACACACACACACACCTTTAAATTCATAGATTTGATCAATAAATAATAAATAAATAGTAATGTAAGCAAATTCCTCACATTCTTTCAACTTAAAATCAAAATAACACAATTTCATGCATAACCCGTTTAATTCAGCTCAAAATCTCTTACATTGGGAGTCTCTGACCTCTTGTGGGATAATAATAATATATTAATGCATTCAGATACACATGTAAACATTATAAAATACTTTTCTGTTAAAGTTTTAGCATTTTTAGTTTGAATTTTGAGCATGTTTAGGTTTTTCTGTGTGAACTGAAGCACTCCTCACATTACATTCTTTCCTAAGGGCTCAGATTGACCCGCGAGAGGGAAGCATTTGCTACTCTTTAAAATTTCAACCACAACACTCCTCGAAACCATTACATTTGTTCGTATTTGTTGTTGTAATCGTGGTTCAAGTGCGACAAAAGTCCTGGGGTCTTGGACCCTCTGATGAACACTCAATTAAAAAAAAGAAAAAAGAAAAGAAGAGTTTTGGGTCAAAATGACAGTGTGTGTGTGTGTGTGTGTGTGTGTGTGTGTGTGTGTGTGTGTGTGTGAACTCACCGCTCATTCTGTTGTTTGGCAGGTGTAGATGGAGAACTGACAGCAGAAGAGGACCTGAGAGAGACACACAGATGAAGACATTAGATAAGTCATAAACGCGTCACATGTTTGTGTGCGCTGGGACGACATTCACACTCACAACCCTTCATAACGCTAATGTGAAGCATCCACAAGCCCAGCAGGAGAGCAACATCACACTCTTCCTCAGTGGCTTCATCTCGTTTTCCAGCACAAAAATATAAACATTCTGAAATCAAGATGAAAATCAAGATCTTTGTTCACTCATTCGCTTCTCCAGTAAACGTATCTGGACTCCAGAATGTTTGAGCTGGCAAACAGGAACACTGAGGAAGAACATGATGTGTTGCAGTGAAGAGACACAGGCAGAAGAGGAAGAGTTTGGTGAATCTGTGAGGACTCGCTCTGATTGGTTCAGAGACACACGTGCGCAGGTGCAGGAGGAGGTGACGTGGTTAGAGACTGTTGCATCATGGGACACGTGGCTGAAGCGTCTACCTGCTGTTGTCCTCTGGTTTCTCCTCCACATCGTAGGAGAAGAGGAAGAACGGGGAGTGTGGCAGGTACGGCAGGTGGGCGGAGCCTCGCAGCGGAGGGCTGATCTGATTGGACGGTAGGTGGGCGGAGCCTCGCAGTGGAGGGTTGATCTGATTGGACGGTGGCACGCTGACGGTGGACTTGCGGCGCGTGAGCAGATTGGCCAGGAGAGACGGCTGGGCGGAGTCAGGAGGGGGCGTGGCCTTCCTCTCCTCCTCCTCAGGTGTGTGTTTCTCACAGCGCTCTGATATACTGTCGGCACCGCTGAACACGGGCATCATGGGTAAAACACAGTGGCTAGTGCTTTATAACGGTTATACACAGTGTTAAAAGACATCCAACCCCACCACAAACTCATTAATAATATCTGATTGACAGCCTTCTGTGTTAATCAATCAGGTCAATAACATATAATACATATAAAATAATAATATAATAATTTATATATAAGCACATGTATGTAAATAATACATAATACTGATAATATATAAAATAGTAATATAATAAATAATATTATATATGTATACAAATAATACATAATATATGTGTGTGTGTGTGTGTGTGTGATGTGTGTGTGTGTGTGTGTGTGTGTGTGTGTGTGTAAACAAATGTATGTCAATTATTAATATTACAGATAATATAATACTGATAGTATGAGATAATAATAAAATAAATAATATATATTTATGCAAATAATATATAATACTGATAATATAATAAATAATGCTGATAATACAGAATTAAAACACCAATATATTGACATATAATACAGTAAAACCCATCAGGATAATTAGTCTGAAAACACCAGGATAGGGAAACTAAATCTGACCAGTTGTAGTCGTTGTTATAAGAGGTTATATAAAAGTGTATAAATCACACACATAAATCACTAAAACTGCATATATTAAGTGAGAAATTATAGGTTTGTAATTAGGCACTTGTTAGGCTGCAGACTCGTTTAGGAGGATTGAACAGTGGAGGACATTATTTCCCCTGACAGCATCACAGTGTCCTAACCAGACGCGAGAAGATTCCAGCGACAAATAATGTGTTTTAATGCGACTGAGAGATGCGCCAAAATCAATCAAAACCCACAACTAATCAGAACAGCGTGTGGGCGGAGTCTCGCGGCGAGTGCACAGCCAATCAGAACACCGTGTGGGCGGAGTCTCGCGGCGAGTGCACAGCCAATCAGAACACCGTGTGGGCGGAGTCTCACGGCGAGTGCACAGCCAATCAGAACAGTGTGTGGGCGGAGTCTCACGGCGAGTGCAGAGCCAATCAGAACAGTGTGTGGGCGGAGTCTCACGGCGAATGCACAGCCAATCAGAACAGTGTGTGGGCGGAGTCTCACGGCGAGTGCACAGCCAATCAGAACAGTGTGTGGGCGGAGTCTCACGGCGAGTGCACAGCCAATCAGAACAGTGTGTGGGTGGAGTCTCACGGCGAATGCACAGCCAATCAGAACCGTGTGTGGGCGGAGTCTCACGGCGAGTGCACAGCCAATCAGAACAGTGTGTGGGCGGAGTCTCACGGCGAGTGCACAGCCAATCAGAACAGTGTGTGGGCGGAGTCTCACGGCGAGTGCACAGCCAATCAGAACAGTGTGTGGGCGGAGTCTCACGGCGAGTGCACAGCCAATCAGAACAGTGTGTGGGCGGAGTCTCACGGCGAGTGCACAGCCAATCAGAACAGTGTGTGGGCGGAGTCTCATGGCGAGTGCACGGCACCAGAGAGTAATCCTGACGGCACTCGAAGAACATGGATAAGTACATAATCAAATTCACAAATATTACACCATTTAAACAGTATTCAAATACATAGACTGAGTTACTAAAACAATCTTTGTCAAAGAATACACTTGTTTGTTCACAGTTTGAACGTTCTTGTTTCCATTTGTTTAATTTCAAGATCTGAGGAGAATTATCCACTGTTGCTTTTACAGCTCAAAGCTGGAGCACTAAATGATATTCAAAAGTCACATGACATGCTTTTAACATTAAAGGGGTGGTAAAGTATGATTTCACTTTTCTAGCTGTAGTTAGTGTGTAATGTTGTGTTTGATCATAAACAACATCTGCAAAGTTACAACGCTCAAAGTTCAAAGCAGAGGAAGATATTTGCTTTTAAAGAAAAGGACTACAACAAACGGCTGGTAGGAACTACACGACATTCCTCCGGGGTTAGTGACATCAGCAAGCCTAAAATGTACATAAGCCCCGCCCCCTGAACACACAGTCCATGTTGAGAAGAGGAAAAGTTGTTGTAGTCGAGTACATTTGTGAGTCAGCTCAAACTTTAGCATCTGTCTTTTCACATGCAATAGAAAGTCACTCTGTGTGTCTCACAACAGTTCCTATACGAGCGATTTATAGATTATCATGACAGAATATGCTAATTGAAGATAGTTAACTCCACATTAGTAACATACATTCATCAACTAACCATTCAGAGACGTCCTGTTGCTTCTACATGTCACTTCTTCTTGAGTCTCTCCATCTTTTTCTGACTCCTTTTTAATATTAAAGACAGAACAGTTTCTGTCATTGTAGTGTGTGTGTGTGAGGTAATCGCAGCTGCTAACACACACGAGCTCTTGAAACCCCGCCCTCTGCAGCAGCTCATTTGCATTTAAAGGGCTAGGCACAAAACGGTGCGTTTTTGCAAATCCTCAAAAAGTGACAACTTTAACATGCTATATAAAAATATCTGTGGAGTATTTTGTGCTAAAAATTCACACACACACTCTGGGGACATCAGATATTTATTTTACATCTTGTGAAAAGGGCATTGTACCCCCCCTTTAACTAAAGCATATAAACAGCGCCTGAGATGATCAGTGCCACACTGTGTGTTTGTTGTTCTAGCGTGACGTCGCAGAAAAAAAGAAACAGTTTCTAAAATTCAATCGCCCTGTGTCGCCGTCGCGGCTGGTTAGCACAACAACTCTGATTAACCTGGTGTAGTCAGGACACAGTGTCAGTGTGAGACACAGAGAGTGTGTTTAGAGGGTTTCAGGACTCCAGGTCAGAGGGGAAGACTGTGATATCTGACTGTACAGAACCAACACGGTCCGCACTAATACCTGATGACACTGAGACTAGAAGAGTTCACGCCCCCCCCCTCGTCATCATCATCATCATCATCTGAGCCCGACTCTGTGACGGGACTGTCCTCCTCATCCTCCTCTCTGCAGCCGGGCAGAAAGACAGAATCCCGAAGAACACAAGCAGAGGACAGACCGGATGAGACCGCGGACGCACCTGTGCACGCTTGTGACATCATCATCATCACTGGCCACTTCGTTATGAAAACACATTAGTCTGTTGGTTATGACAGCAGCTCAACGTGCAATACACACGTGAAATAATAACAAACACTAATGCAATCTATGAAACTAGTGGATAAGACTGATCTGAGGTGAGCTGGACGCGTCACATGACCAGTGAGGAACACATGTGATCAGTTTGTGTTAGTTATTGATCATAACCACAGCAGAGTTCAGATGCTGAACGACCCCAGACAACATGTGTTCATGAGCCAAACACACATATTCATAAAATATATATATTTCACTGGTGCGTAGGTTTAAAAAATTCCTCATCAAACTTTAAAAAGAGCGCAAATAAATAATGATGATAATATAATAATACTGACAATATGTCAAATAATAATATATAATTATATTAATAAACATAATATTTATAACAATAATATAACAAAGACAATATATAAAATAATGATATAGTATAAAATTGTATATATGTAAATAATAAATAATACTGGTAATAAAATACTGATAATAAATAAAACAATAACTATATATATGTAAATAAACCTATGCAAATAATACACAATATAATATAATAACTGTAACCAAAAGTTAGTTCGCTTCAAGTAAAGTCAACTTAAATATTTGTGTTCATCTAATGAGTAACAGTAGCGCTGAACTTAATTCTTGTCAAGGCAACTAAAAAAACTAGTTGAGCCAACTTGAAAAAATAAGTTCAAAAGATGACCTGTCACTCATTAGATGATCAAACATATTTAAGTTGACTTAGTCTTAGATTATAGTCAATTAGTTGAGTTAACTTAAAAATCAGAGTGTGATAGGTTGCCTTATTTTTTTTTTTAAAGTTAGCTCAACTTTTTTATAGTGATAATAATAAAATAAAAGTATGTACATAAGGCTCTAAAAAAGATTCTCCATCAATCAAAGTTTAAAAAGAGCCCAAAAACGGCAGATATATATTTGAATAAATCTTTCTCCAAAGAACCTATAAAAATGTCTGATGAAGACTTACATCACTGGGAGATATTCATGCGCCACATGAGGTCTGCAGCAAACACACATGGAGAACATCCGTCACACTGTGTAGTGTGTGTACACCGGCCAGCTCAGGGAACATCCTAGCGCACGCTCACCTTCATAACTCGCTGATCTCAAACACTTCCACATTAAATCTATCAAATACATTTAGTTTTGGCCAAAATTACTGAACGCTACAGAAATCTGTTTTCATGAAATTCTATTTTATTTGTTTCATTCAATTGTAATCAAAATCAAATCAGGAACTGTGTCTAAAAATCAGAATTCATAAATGTAAACAACTATACCGCTCTATGAAATCTGTTTTCCACTTCTCTTCACATTTCTTTGGATTCCTTTTTTTAATTGATTAATTCATCTGCAAAAATCATTTCTAAACAACTCAATTAATAAAACTTTAACAATTTGTTAATTTATGAAATTTTAACAATAATAGGTTCCTATGAAATATGTTAAATTTCCCCCCAAATTCTGTGTTTTCTGTTTTTTTTGGATTTCGTTTTTCTGGTTTTATCCTCAAAAACGGTAGACGAATTTATCAATTTACCGTAAATAAATGTAAGTTAAGTAAATTTTGCGCTATATAGTAAATTCCGTTTATATATGACCGGATTCTGTCTGCGTTTTTTCGGATTGCAGAAATAATACGTCATGTTTGATTTGAATTTAAATGTTGTATATTTATCATAATTGTATATGATTTGCTGATGTCTTCAGATGTGTGATGATGCGTTGAGTGTCTCACCTCTCGTTGAGCTCGGGTCCGTTACACCGCGAGCGCTGTGGGGAGGCGGGGCTCAGCGGGGAGGCGTGGCCTGTCTTGCCCAATGAGTGCCTGCGACTGCGGCGTCTCTCCAAGCCCCGCCTCTCTCCGGTGCCGACGCTGGAGCGCCGCCGGTCCCGCACACCGTCCTCATCGCCGTCCTCGTGCCGAAGACTCGCCTGCGGGCCACAACCGTATCAGCCAGCGGCTTTGGAAATATCACGCTCATAAAACTGTGCTCTTAAAGGGATAGTTATAAAAGTATAATAATCCATCATTGAAGAGCATCTGTCCATCTTTTTTGAATATAACTCAGATTGTGTTCGTCTGTAAGAAGAATGTCATGTACACTAGTAGGTGACTTGAGGGAGAGTAAATCATGGGATACTTTCACTTTGGGGTGACCTCTCCCTGTAATGCCACCACTGAAGCGCTAGTGTGAGGAAGCGAGCACCTCGTAGATGTTGAGCTGCTCCAGCAGGTCCAGGTCGGTGCTCTTGCGGCCCAGGTACCGCTGGGTCACGCTCTCCATGCCCTGATCCTCCAGGACGTCCAGCAGGTCATAGAAGGAGTCCTGATCTGGCAGCGCTGCCAGCGTCTGACACACACACACACACACACAGAGAGAGAGAGAGAGAGAGAGAGAGAGAGAGAGAGAGAGAGAGAGAGAGAGAGAGAGAGAGAGAGAGAGAGAGAGAGAGAGAGAGAGAGTGAACAGTATATCAGTCACTTCAGGATTTCATGATCCTGCAATCACAGAATTTGATCTTTCTAGAGGATGTGTCAGTCCCTCCAGAAAAAGAGTTTTTTTGTGATTGTTGTGGGCAAAAATCCTTGATCATGCGGCACGTTTTCTTAAAAAATGCGATGGAATATGCAGGATATTTATGCAATTTTATGCGATAAAATTGCGGGAACTTGCAAAAACTGCGGTTTAATGAAAAAGAGAAAAACATTTTTTTTTTCCAACAGAGTCATTTCTTATTACTTCCTATGATAAGCAAGCATACTAGCTCACATAAAGTGCTGGGAATATTTAAGTTCTCATCTTGTTTTATTTCAGACCTTAATAAACACATGGCTCAAACTTACAAAACATTGATGAGTCGAACAAGTTCTGTAGCTTTACAAAATGAATATGCTACAACTTCTGTAAAAATGTCAAAGTGGCAAAGTGGTTGTCCAGCGCCGACTTCCGCCTGTGGTCCGACACACAGTTGCACGGAGTACAAATAATTTGCCCCCACTGTCATGTGACACACTGGGAAACTGCGTTGCGCGGTCTTTTGCGCTTATGTTTGTTGGCAAAGGAGAATGATTTGCGAGCTTCATCAGCATTACGGGGTTTGCAGCTTTTCAATGATGTCGCGCAATTACGTCACTTCATAACGTTTCCATGGCAACAGGGCAAATGGCTGCGCTTGTGTGAAGTAAACGCAACATTTTTCAACTTTCTGCTAAGATATATGTGACTTTTTGCAACGAAAATGCGGGGATTATGAAATCATGCGCCCGCATATTTTGCGCCGCGGAAATCTGCAATTTATGCGGCGAAATTGCGGCGTATTTCGGAAAAATGCGCCCCCCCCCCCCCCCTCCCCCCCCGCATAAATATGCGGACTTTGGCTGATTATGCATTGATTCATGCGATCGCATAATCGCGTTTTTCTGGAGGCACTGATGTGTGTGTGTGTGTGTGTGTGTGTGTGTGTGTGTGATGGGTATATTTAGGGGTCGGGCTAGTGTGTGTGTATATGTGGACAGAGAGACAGTTATGAGCAAGAGTGTGTGTGTGTGTGTGTATGTGTGTGCGTGCGTGCGTGTGTGTTAGGGCTGTCAATCTTCCTCTATAATACTATTCGAATTCCATTCCTTATTTTATTTAATATTCGAATAATATTCGAATATTAAATGCTCAAACTCATCCTATTATTAATATTTGCGACATTACACAGGCTTATGGATCGTCAAAATGCCACTATAGCATTTGGTTGTTGTTACACGTTCTGTCCACTAGAGGGACAGCTAACATTACAATAAACATTTAGAAACGGGTGATCGCGTTTTTTTTATTAACAATAAAACAGCGGAACAAAATGAATGACTTTAATTTGGCAACTTGAATGGACATTTTTCCACTGATCAGTAGTCTGATGTTGTGTCAGAGTTTCACAACTCTGTCAGTGATTGTTGCGCGGCTAGGACAGCAGACAGCTGGTAAGCCCCGTGATGAAGAGAAGAAAATAAGTCATTCTTGCCTGTTTTAGCAGCGGTTCCTTGGACAGATCGCCTATAGCTTGTCATGGTGTAGCGTTGTCAGATGTGCCCTAAGGGTGCGTTCACACCGGACGCGAATAGCGCGTCAGGCGCGAAAGGACACAAAAGTGGTCAAGTGTATAACTAGACACGGCAGGCGCGAATTTGACGCGCTATTCGCGTCCGGTGTGAACGCACAGTAAGGTTGCAAGTTGAGGAGTGATATTTCATTCAGACTTTATTTGTGATTTAATTTTCCCATTTATGATTTGAAATCCAAACACCTTCCACACATCGCTTCTCAAATTGTCAGGAGTGGTGATCTCCGTTTCCATGGAGACATTGCTCGCCGCCATTATTGACAGTATTGTTATGACGATGCAGCGTGGATAACGCGCACAATTGTGTTACGATTCAATTTTTTAATTGTTTATCAGATGAAACAAAAGCATTTCATTTTCACATGCCTGTGTAAGCCAAGTTGGCGAGAAAGGCAAGATATCATATAATAAAAAATAAAAAAAAATAAAAAAAATAAAAAGCAATATTCGAATAGTAACTTCAGCATTCGAATAGTATTGATTTTTTTAATATTCGAATTATATTCGAATTTCGGAATTCGTTCCAACAGCCCTAGTGTGTGTGTGTGTGTGTGTGTGTGTATGTGTGTGCGTGCGTGTGTGTGTGTGTGTGTGTGCGTGCGTGTGTGTGTGTGTGTGTGTGTTACCTTGTTAATGAGGGTCGTCACATACACCAGCAGCTCTGTGTCCACACCATCTTTCTCTGCTAAAATTTCCATCGCATTTGACCACTGCTTACAGCCTGACCAACACACACACACACACACACACAATTTTAAATATTTTACAACTTTATATAAGCATCAGAAACTGTACGATCACCTTATCAAGAACATGCAATAGCTATAATTCACCCCAAAATTAGAAATGATGTGTTGGATGAGGAGTTATTGCATTGTGACATTATTTCCAGGACAATTAAACATTTTCCTCCTAAAATCTTCACTACTGTAAGACAAAA
>NC_136894.1:31682131-31684631 GCF_949152265.1 Phoxinus phoxinus | reverse complement strand
CTGTGGTCGGGGGAAATGTGTCTGAGTTTCTGCAGTGTGTCCAGAGCTAGCTTTTAGGAAAACAAGCATAACTCCACTTTAAAAGAGCCGTTCGAGCTGATGTGGGTTACAGACGAGACGGACCGGATCACTCAACAGGAGCCAAACACACTGCATCCTCGTATAACACAAGCAGAACTCATAACATGCACTACAGGCTACACATGCTAGTGGTATTATAATCATAATTCATAATGCTTGTAATGCACATTATGAATTATGTCCATTTGTGAGTGAGTGAATCTGCAGTGTTGGTTTGATCGCACTGACACCTGACCCCCGGCCGAGTGAGTATTTATATCCGCAGCTCGTGTGTCAGAAACCGCTGCAGTCGCTGACGAACGCCACGATACGCTCCACATGTGACGTCACCGTGTCCGAATGCTACTCTGTTTCCGTGGCGACAGCGATCTGAGAAAGTCTGACCTCGTCCGTCGGGACCAAGCGGCAACATTCCCGTCTCTCTCTTGAATCAACACTGAGAGATTAAACTGCAGTTCCTCCACTGGCCACTAGAGAGCGGCTGCAGGAGAGACTCAGTCCCAGAGACCCGCTGTTCAAATGCCCAACTCTACAGCAGAGAAACATGTTCACAGTCTGGTGCAGAAAGTGCTTTTGGTCTATAGAGCTAATGTTGTCCTTCATGACGACTGTGAGGTGGTGAATTTTTTTATAACTCATCCGTTTAAATTATATTAAAGGGCCGTTCACACCAAGGACGATAACTATAAAGATAACGATAAAGATAACTATATATGCGTCCACACCAACGACCGATAACGGTCTTTTTATTCTATCCGCGCCCGCGCTGCGGTTTCAAAGTAGTGAAAATGGATGCCCTGCTGCTGCTTTACGTTACCAAAAAACTAGGGCTGTCAGTTAACGCGTTATTAACGGCGTTAACGCAAACCAATTTTAACGGCGTCAAAAAAATGTATCGCGAGATTAACGGCTAGCAAACTTTGTAGTTTTTTTCACATGCTTTTGCAACAACTAGTAACGTTGTTTAAACTACAACACCACAGCGGATCTAGCTAGACCAGAAACAAAACAACAGCACGCCACACACACTGGTTTGGTCTTGCGATGCGAACCGGCCAAAGAGTGGACGAGAAGCGCAGCGCCGAGCCGCGTCTAGGACAACTCGTATCGCACATCGGACGCGCACTTTCTCAGTTTATGGCCAGCAATAAAAACGCTGAATGGCGCCGCCGTGTGTGTGTACACTCATAGACAATAATGTGTTCGAATTTTAAATACGCGGCGCTGCGCTTCTCGTCTGGTGTGCGACCCGCTTTAACGTTACGTTTTGTGTGGATGAATTATGAGCCGAAATGGAGGCCAATAAGATTCTGAATGGAAAGTTTACATTTAAAAAGTTGCCAAATGGTTCTATTGACAAGACCAAAGTGATCTGTGTGTGTGTGTCGTTGTGAACTGAGCTGTCATCGTCCAGTCTAAATACCACTTGATGGTCAAGCACACACACACACACACACACACACCGCTGATGCGTTTCTACGCCCACTCGTCATCAGTAACGTCACCTCGTCAGTATTTCTTTCACCCTTTTATTGATGGACAGGGTTACATTGTGTGAGAGATTATTTGCTCCAAGTGAGAATGTTAGTGTGAAATTGAACACAGTATATGTTGTTTTCAATAAAAAACATTTGCACAAAGCAACCGATCCACTTTTCCATGTTGATAAGAGCATTAAAATGAGAAAAAATAATGGAACAAAAAGAAATCAAGAGACATTTAGAATAGATAAAAATGTGCGATTAATCGCGAGTTAACTATGACATTAATGCGATTAATCGCAATTAAATATTTTAATCGTTTGACAGCCCTAAAAAAAAACGTATTTAAAACGTATCCTTGAAAAGGGGGTTTGACTTGTCAAACAGTGGAGGATTTTTTGTACCTCGACGATTAACTTCTCTGCAATGTCATCTGCCATTTTTAATGCGCGAGACCTTTAAATTAGAATGGATTCTGATTGGCTGTCAGTGATTTAACGTTCGACAGCTGGACAAAAATCGTTCTGAAAGTGATCCCAACGATATCGTTCCTCATATCTTTATCGTTATAGTTGTGGTGTGAGCTCTGCTATTCTTTAATATGGAGAACGATTTTTAGAATTATATCTTTATCGTTATCTTTTCTTTATAGTTATCGTCCTTGGTGTGAACGGCCCTTAAAGGGGGGGTAAAATACTTAGTTTCAGTCAATCTCATGTTAATCTTGAGTACCTATAGAGTAATAGTGCGTCCTTCATATCTCCAAAAAGTCTTTAGTTTCATCATATTTATAAAATAAAAATACAGCTTTCCGATTCTATCCGGAAAAAGCCGAGGTCCTTGATTCTGGGCGTGGGTGGAGCTATAGAGTCAAGCGGGAGCATCCACAACCTACAAACTGCATCCACTGTTCCAGTAACACTGGGTTCTTTGGGAAG
>NC_136894.1:31652131-31667131 GCF_949152265.1 Phoxinus phoxinus | reverse complement strand
TGCTGTGGTATCATGGTAAAGATGAACTTTAACCCCTGATTCTTCACATGCTCGTCCTTGCGCAGCGGAAACTGGCTTCACGTCACATTGTAGAGCGCAGCGTCTCCTCACATGATGCTGTCCGGTGTCCACAGGAATCCGCCGGTTTGGGGTTCGAGTTTCCCTGGTGTGCGCGCGATAAGTGGACGAGCTAATGCTAATGTTACATCTTGACGTCACGATGAAACGGCTTATGACTCGTTTGAAAAACAATTAATTTCATTGACTCAGAGTCGACTCTTACTTTTGAAAGACTATAACGTTATATACGGTGCACTTTCAGATTTAAAACTTTGCAGGATGTTTTCAGTCACTTAGAGTTTTCAGTCACATGTGTTACACACTACATGACAGGTCATTTTCAAAAATCCATAATAGGGGCCCTTTAATCCCTTTTGGCATTATTATGAGGCAGATATATCATCTTCGTCATCGTCTGTGTTTGTGAGTGCGAGTGAGATGACTGTGGCATTCTGGGCGCAGCGCTGACCTCTACTTTATTTCACAGGTTTGACCATAACAGACAATTATACTGACCATGACTTTCCCTCCAATGACAGACTGACACAGAAAAACACAACGTCACAAGCAAACAGAGGGAAACCAGACAGAAACCAGAGAGAAACCAGAGGGAAACCAGACAGAAATCAGAGACCAGAGAGAAACCAGAGAGAAACCAGACAGAAACCAGACAGAAACCAGACAGAAACCAGACAGAAACCAGACAGAAACCAGAGAGAAACCAGACAGAAACCAGACAGAAACCAGACAGAAACCAGACAGAAACCAGACAGAAACCAGAGACCAGACAGAAATCAGACAGAAACCAGAGACCAGACAGAAACCAGACAGAAATCAGAGACCAGACAGAAACCAGACAGAAACCAGAGACCAGACAGAAATCAGACAGAAACCAGAGACCAGACAGAAACCAGACAGAAATCAGAGACCAGACAGAAACCAGACAGAAATCAGAGACCAGACAGAAATCAGACAGAAACCAGACAGAAACCAGAGAGAAACCAGAGAGAAACCAGACAGAAACCAGACAGAAACCAGACAGAAACCAGACAGAAACCAGACAGAAACCAGACAGAAACCAGACAGAAACCAGAGAGAAACCAGACAGAAACCAGAGAGAAACCAGACAGAAACCAGAGAGAAACCAGAGAGAAACCAGAGAGAAGCCAGACAGAAACCAGAGAGAAACCAGACAGAAACCAGAGAGAAACCAGACAGAAACCAGAGAGAAACCAGAGAGAAACCAGACAGAAACCAGACAGAAACCAGAGAGAAACCAGACAGAAACCAGACAGAAACCAGACAGAAACCAGACAGAAACCAGAGAGAAACCAGACAGAAACCAGACAGAAACCAGACAGAAACCAGACAGAAACCAGACAGAAACCTGGGGCCGGTTTCACAAAGATAGACTTTGACTATGGCTTAGATATAGTAGATAGTCAGACTTCAGATAGACATCTAAATCAGACCGTTACACAAAGCACTTAAGACTTTGACTATCTTAAGTAGGACTACACTGCAATGCATTCTGGGTAAACTAAGACACTTTTCAAAACAAAAAACATGGCGGACCGCGCCGCCCTCGCCGGAGCTCGCCGCCGGCTCTCATTGAAAATGAATGGCTTCCGGCCAATTTGACGCTCTCGCCGCCGGCGGTGTGAACGCACAGTTAGACTAGTCTATGAGCAGATTTTAGACTTGTCTAACACTATAGAACGGGCTAAAATAGCTTTGTGAAACCGGCCCATGATGTCAGTTTTCAAACATCTCTACCAAACTAATAAAGATTAGATACAAAAACACATCAAAATCTGTGTTTACAATCCAGATTTCCAAATGTAATATACAAACGTGTGATGCAGCTGAAACAGAATATAAAATAATACTATAATATGAATATATAATAATAATATAATATAAATATATGCGTTTCTATATTTTGCAACCACATCTGATCTGTCAAACATGCAAAGTCATTCAATCATTTTATTAAGTATTTTAGTGTAACTGTACAAACACAACACAAGCTTCACGAGTCTTTCTGTGTCAAATCTGAGCTGATTTATCAAGGAAACGCAGGAATAACTCTAATATTGTTAGTAATATTTCAGCTGGACTGAAGCAGGTTTACTTGACTATCATCATCATTATCATTATCATTATTATAAAATTCACTTCAAATATGATCATCAGGTTTATTTGTTCATCTGTCAATCATCATTGTGTTGCATTGCGTTATGTTTGAAAACTACAGATCCTAAAACTGAGCATTTAAATATCATCTTACGGTTGATACTGATACTTATATGTATTTTATGTGAATATCTGCAATCTGTTATAAAGATCTTATTGATTTACAAGCATCAGAATGTCATTTAAACATCAGCATCTGCAGCAAACAGCATATTTTCGTGTTTTCCCTGTATATTCATCGTTTAAAAATAAATAAATATAGGATTTGTATTAAATCTATATTCATTAATTCGAATCAGGAATAAAATCGAATTTAGAATCGGAATTGAATCGAGAATCGAAATCGAATCGAATTGGAACATCGATACCCAGCCCTAATATATTCTCACCTCACTATGACCCTGATACTTCAAATATGATCCAAAAAATGTTTAAACTTATATTTTTAATATTATATTATATTGTGTGTAAAATGTCAATAAACAGTTCCGTTTTCAAACCTGATGTGATTCTGTCAGCGAATGAATGAGCGGCTCTAAAAGCGGCTCAGAGCCGGCACCTGTCGCGCTTCAAACTCGTTCAAATGACCTCGTTACAGTCTGAACAAGTTTAATAACAATAAAGATCGTTTTAAATAGGTTATACGTTTATTAGACACTTTAATATGTATATATACACTCTAAAAAATGCTGGGTTGTTTCAACTCATGTCATGTTTGGGTCAAATTAAACCCAACAAAACCGTTGGGTTTAAAAATGTAATTTAACATTTTTAAACCCAACGGTTAATAATCACAACCAACGGTCGGATTTGTCCAAATTCGACCCAAACATGGATTGAAACAACCCAGCATTTTTTTGAGTGTATACATATAGTGTATATATATATATATATTAGTACTGCGACGCGCCTGCAATAAAGAGAGGCTGAAGTAAAGCTCATAAACTGTATTTCAGTGAAGTAATGAACGTGTTGTGTTCTGACCTTGTGAGGAGCTTTGAGGAGTCTGTGGACTCCCGCGATCTGGTTGATGAGAGGAATATCTTCTCTGAAGGTGTACAGAGGAGGTCTGGTCGGTTCCGGGAAGTTGGTGCTGTTGAACGGATCGGTATCGTCTAAAAACTGAACCCGGCTCACAAACGAAGACATGATTCATCCCGGTGTAACGATCACGACCGTTTCCAAGCGCAACACAGACGACAACAACACAGTCACCGGGAGCCTCGGTGGGACACGGCTGGGAGATGCAGGAGCCCGTCACCGTCACCGTGCAGTGCTGAGCGCGAGTGTGTCCGTGTCACGGACTCACCGGACCGGACCCCCGGGGATTATAAGCGCTTTAACAGCGGGACCCGGTGTCTGAGAAACAGCGGACTCTAGCGGCCAGACAGAATAACGCATCTGGTCCTCAATCTCACCATGGTAACCACAGGAAACAACACTGAGATTTAACCTTTTTAGCCTCACTTTATTATATAAGTCGTTTGAACTACGTTGTAACGACCATTAATGTATTTTAAATTATATGTTTCATATACTAGTACTAGCAGTGTATAACCGAATCTAGATTGTGAAATTATGTCTCGTTCTTGGTGTTTTCTTAGTTAGCTTAGATAGATAGCATATTTTCGATAGAAAACTTCGATTACAAATATGATACAAGAATTCTGTTTAAGAATTAATTAGTTATGACATGCTTGTAATGATATATATACAATGCCTTATTGCTTACGCAAAACATACCTAAAAATGCAATTTCTTTCACTTTAACTATATAAATAACAAAGATAAAAAATAAAAGATTATTACATGAATTAAAGTTGGATTTATTACATTAAGAATCGCGAGAACAGCTTTACATCTTTACATAATGTTATCGCATTGGATTACAATACTGACTTTGCTCACACATGCCAAAACAAAATTTATATTATTTTCCTGATCAAAAAATACCAAGCCTTTTTAATTGCTTGTTATAATTTCTCATCATGATATATTATCACCAAATGTTGGATTCAATCTTTTTTGTCAACTAGTCACTTTGCACAGGTTTTGCATTTCTTTTTTTCTTCTTTTTTTTTTTTTGGAACTGATCGTGGCCTGTAAAAACTGATGTTATTCCTCCGTATTTTGTAATTGTTTTCCCGTGTACACACGTCTAAAATCCCTAGTCAATAACTGTATCCCTTAAAACTCATCTTTGATCGCCAAAATGAAATAATTAAACGCTTTTTCCTTAAAAAAAAAAGTCTTCATGCCTTAAAATATCGTGAATGTAACTCGACACTCTTGCCTCATTTAGTATGCGTGGTTTTATGAATATGCAAAGCTATAATAAAGGTATAATAACGGTTGTGAAACTCATAGTATTAACTGCAAATAAATGTTGTGATGTTATTTCTATACATTTTTGGTCCAGATCTTGTATTGCAAGAGTCCAGCACTCTGTAAAGTCTCCTCTTGTTTTTATTTCTCAAGTAAATTAATGTATCTTGATTTAAGAATTTTCAGATATTTGCAATGAAAAACAAGACAAAATACTCAGTATATACTAAGGTTTTTTGTTTTGTTTTGTTTTTAGTGTGTGAACATGTGAATGTGTTGTAAAAATAATAAATATTACCTTAAAATCTCTGAGGGACTCGGTTGACAAAGTTTGTTAATCCCTGAACTAAGTCATTAATCACCAGCACAATAAGTGCTCTTGATATCGATTAAGTGATGGTTGATCTGAGAGTGTGAGTTGAGACTCAGACAGCAGGGGGCAGCAGAGGGTCACATGACTGCACCTGGTCACCAGCAGGGGGCAGCAGAGGGTCACGTGACTGCACCTGGTCACCAGCAGGGGGCAGCAGAGGGTCACGTGACTGCACCTGGTCACCAGCAGGGGGCAGCAGAGGGTCACGTGACTGCAGCTGATCACCAGTCCTCGAGACTCAAGCCTGTGAATCTGAAACTGGTGATTTATTAAAGCGCTTCACGTGATCATAATGCTTCTGACGTCACGCAGGTGAAGGTTTGTTCTCACAAACCGTGTACATCATAAACAAAGCATAAAGCTGGTGTTACTGAATCAACACACACAGACACGCATACATACACACACACACAGACATGCATACACACACACACACACACACTCACTCACACACACACAGGCACGCATACACACATGTTCGTGCACAAACTTTGAACACATGTTAGTTATCATCATCTAAGATAAATCACTTGTGTAAAAATAATTCATTACATTAGTTATCTTCTATCGGACACTGCAGACATGTTCTAGAGACTATATCTATAATCTATATCTGTAGACATCTATAGATGTACCAAATGATTTATTGATATTACAGTAAGATCAGTTGGATTAAATAATAGACACATGTATTAAACTGAAGGAGAAAAAATGCTAATAAGTTTGACAGTCATGTCTTTATGAAGGGCAGTTACTGTGAATGACACATGTGGATAAAACAGTAATTCTGTGTTGTGTAAATGATACTGTGTGATTTTGTGTTTCGGTCACAACTGAAAAAATGCTTTAGTGTTTGAAAAAAATGCACTTATGATGATCTGTTGTGATAGTACTACGAGTTTTAAAAATGTACAACTTGTGAAAATAGTCCCAAACTGAATAAAAAAACAATAATACTTCAACATATTGCACCTTATATTATATTGTAAAGCATTACTGATATACAGTTTAAACGCTTGTGGTCGGTCTGCTCATCATTTGATTTAAAAAATAAAATAAAAATGTGACATATTGTTAGAATATATTATATTATATATACGTGAATATATAGTAAAGTGTAATTTATTCCTGTGATCAACTCCAGTCATTACTCCAGTCTTCAGTGTCACATGATCCTCCAGAAATCAGTGTAATATGAGGAAGCATTTATCGTTATTATCAGTGTTGAAAACAGTTTCATAATTGTGTGGAAACTGATCAATTTTAATTCTCAGGATTCTTTGATGAATATAAAGTTCAAAAGAACAGCGTTTCTTTGAAACAGAATCTTTTATGGCATTAGAAATGTCTTAACTGTCACTTTTGATCAGTTTTGATGCTTTGTTTAGCGTATATCTCCTCAGATGTGGATCTGTCCCGTTGGGTCACTCGGTTTATCATCAGTGCTGTATTAGTCACTCATTATCATCAATGAACAGCAGGGAGACCGTAATAAACCATAGACAGTATAATAAACAGTAATGATGTGGTAAACATGAGCTGGACTTCAGGAGTGATGTTTACAGTCCTCAGCGTTCCTGTGAAAACATCGAAACATTAAATCAAGATACAGTTACTGGAGAATTATGTCTTGTTTTCTGGAGAAGAAATTAGAAAAATTAATATATGTAGGCTATAGACCTTCTGTAGCTCCGCCCCTTTTCAGCGCTGCCTGCGCTAGGTGTCTTTTGACTTCCGGTCTGTGTTTTCACAGCGATCTTGCGTATTTATAAATTTTTAAAAATTCTCGTTTTAAAATCTTCCCGGTCTACTGACATTTGTTAAGACATCTGCTTTAAACATTATAATCCTCATGATAACTTTCGTTAACTTTACATTAAGTAAATCCACTTCAAAAGCTATTACTCCTGGACAGCGATGCACACAGAGCGACCACAAAAACGGAAGTTCAAAGACAATATTCTAAGATGGCGGCGCGCTCGTTTCTCTGGCGCATAAGGTCTTATAGATCTGTCATATCAAATTGAGAGTTTAAGCTTAAAATAAGAACAAGCTGTGTTAGTGGGCTAAGTGTATTTTTCTGATCCTATACTGGTAGAAATGTGTTCTTGTTTTTGAGACAAAACCCGTATTTCGATACATTTTTCAGAAAATATTTTATTTTGTTTCTCCAGCAACAAAAATATCAAACCGTTATTTCCGAATCTTCTCTGAACGTCCGAAACATCTAGTTTTTTATGTTGTAAACCCGTTTTTATTGGTTATGTGAACGTTAAGGAAACATTATTTTTTTTAATTCTTCAAACTTTACTTTTGAATGTTCAAGAAGTTAAAAAAAACAACATTCCAACTAAAACGTTTCAGAAAGAAACGCTCCATGAATTATGTATAAATAATGTTTAATGAACAATTAGCCAGAACTACTGATCTAAAGTAATTTCAGAATGTTTCTTATCATTTTAAATCCTCAGAATACATCTATGGCAAAGATTTCTAAAAATATGGTTGCTTATTAAAAAATATATGTTCCTGTGGCTCAATTTACACCAGGTTAGGGGTAAGTTGACCCAAGTTGCACCATCTGGTTCTGAATCTGAATCCTTTAAAGATGGTCACATGACATAATCTACCTCTTTTACCTCTTTTAAGAACCAAATGAATGATACAATTTCCTTTTACAAGTCATATTTATTTCTTAAAGATGTCGTCAACAACATAAAACCAACCAGATGAAGTTGAAATTTCAATATCTGTAATTGTTTGCATTTCTGAAACAATATGTTTCCTAAAAAACAGACTAAACTGAGTTTGATGAGTAAAAAAAAAAACACTGGCTCAATTTACCCCACAGCTGCCATTTTGGACTAGCTGACCAATTCAGACTAATAACATGTAACTAAATGATTATATACATTGTTATATCACCAATATAAATCATAAATATTTGTAGACTCATTTGCTATGACAACGGTCATTACATCTGTTATGCAAAATGTGTACTTTGGCAAGACAAACATATTTTTTAAAGTAAACGGGTGTTTTCCTCGCACGTGTCCTGCGGGAATGATGGGTGGTTTCAACATATACGGTCACATGACAATAAAAGCGTACAATTGCCAAGATAAAGGGGGTGGCTCATCTTACCCCACTCTCGCCCTATGTGTCTTTATATAAATAACATTCAGAAACTGTACTTAAATACTCATTGTTGATAAATAAATACTGATACAAATAATAATACTAATAATTAAAACAAGAAATGTATCAAATTCAACAAACGCTGTATTAATATTAGTCCTAATAACTTTATTTACAGAACGCTTTGAGAATGTTGCCTGATAACATCTCTCTTCACTTTCTGCTCACACAATATAATAATTTCAAATCCATTTATAGCTGTCAAACATGATAATGCACACACTCATCTGCTGATCATCATGAAATCACCCTGTTAGATAATAACTCTGCGCTTGTGTTCTGCCTCACTAACTCCACGATTCAAACAGGACACGTTCCCGCACTTAGTAAAGTGATTACAACACATTTAATGGAGTTATTTAATGTCTCAAAGAAGCTCTTCAACATGACATCAGCATCTCGCATCTTATGTAATCGGATCAGACGAGTCAATAAGTTTCTGGAAAACATCTCGATGTGAAGCTGAGCTGTTCAAACGCCATCAATGATTCCTGTGAATGCGCGCGCACACACACACGCTCACACAGCGCGCGCGCACACACACACACACACACACACACACACACACACACACACACACACACACACACACACACACACACACACACACACTCAGTATGGGATGTGCATGTGTTTATGATGCTATATATGGAGTATATCTTTAAGATAGGACACTCTTGACCTGTAAACCCACCCTCTGTAAACCTGTCAGTTTCTCTTCACTCGTTTATACACTAATAATATCAGAGGAAGTTATTGCATAACTGATCTCAATCACTGATGTTAGTATTAACACTCAAAACACAGCAACAAGCGACTGAGGCGATCAAAATCATCTTAAAAGCTCAAGTTTTATGAATATTAATAAATATTTTGAACCCCAATTTCAAAATAATGATAAAATATATAATTTGCATATACAGATAATATTTTATTCTTTTTTTTTTATTGTGAGTTTATTTGCCTATTTAACTGCAATTAACAGTGCAAAATTGTTTAGTATTAGTAAAATAATAATTGTAAGATGTATTTCATATTTGGTAAAAACAATAAGGAAAAACATAAAATCTAATCAAATTTAATTTGCATAAATTTAATCCAACAAATTCCAAGTACATGAAAAATAAATAATATAATATTACAAAAGCCTATATACACTGCTTTTCTAAAGTTTAGGGTCTCTTCTGCTCACCAAGACGACATTTAATTGATCAAAAATATTATTATTATAATGTAAATCATCAGTTCTCTATGTGAATATTTTTAAATGTAATTTATTCCTGTGATCAAAGCTGAATTTTCAGCATCATTACTCCAGTCTTGCAGTGTCACATGATCCTCCAGAAATCATGCTTCATATTTTTGTGGAAATATTTCTCAGGATTCTTTAATGAATAGAAAGTTCCAAAAAAGAACAGCATGTATTTGAAATAGAATCTTTTGTAACATTAAAAATGTCACTTTGAAAACTGTAATGTGTCCTTGCTGAATAAAAGTATTTGTGTGTGTGTGTGTGTGTGTGTGTGGGAGGGATGTCAGTGCTAAAGGTCACCATGTGAAAGTCGCTGGCAGTATTTATTGGCATCTCCTGTCATCACTGCATCTCTTCTCTTCTTCTTCTTCTCTGAGAGCGATTATCCCTGCAGTGTGAGGATGAGGCTGAAGCTGAAGCTCCCGAACCCGGGTCTGGATGAGCGGATTCCCTCTCACGCCGAGCTGGAGAAGCTGGAGGTGGAGGAGGCTGGAGAACGCCCGCAGTGGGACAACAAGACCCAGTACATGCTGACCTGTGTGGGCTTCTGTGTGGGACTGGGGAACGTGTGGAGGTTCCCGTATCTGTGCCAGAGCCACGGTGGAGGTGACACACACACACGCACACACACACACACACACACACACACACACACACACACACACACACACACACACACACACACACACACACACACACACACACACACACAATCACACACACACACACACACACACACACACACACACACACACACACACACACACACACACACACACACACACACACACACACACAATCACACACATTTTTGGTTAAAATATCTGTGGAACAAGCAATATTCAGTTGTAGTTATGATGCATGAGATTGAAACAATTTAGATGTATTGATGATAAATATATTGACCCTATTGTGTATTTAAAACACAAATCTGACCAGTTTCATCTATGCATGACTGACAAATATTCATCACATTACGTTTATTCGTTTAAAACTGTGTAATTCGAATGAATGGAAGTTTACATGCAATTCAAATACACAAATCTTAGTGCACTAATGTGTCTGAAGTCTCAGTTTGAAAAGTCTCAGGGACTTTTAGTGCATGTATGAAGTCAGTTCTGCTCAAGTTCACAATTAAATGAACTAGCAACTAACCAACTATCCAACTAACTAACTAACTAACTAACTAACTAACTAACTAACTAACTAACTAACTAACTAACTAACTAACTAACTAACTAACTAACTAACTAACCAACCGCAAACACTGACAGACTTCATGTTCAACACAACATCCATTAGCATTTCAAACCCAACAACAATTATTTTTGTGCTTCATTTACCATCTAAGCCACTTGATTTGATGTTTTGCATGTAATATAATGACATCAAGGCATTTTTATGATAGTTGTAAAGGAGCGATGCATGAAAATATTTGATTTAGAACAACTGGCTTTTACATTTTTTTTTATACATCAACAATGTATTAAAAGCAATTCATCTAAGTGTTCCTGGGAATAGTAAAATAGTACAACCTATAAACACGCTCATGTTGGTTAGCTTTTTAAAGATGGAAGTGATGTAATTGTGTGTGTTTTCATACGGATATGATATGATCCACAGAAAGGCCACTATAAATACGCCTCATAAACCCAAAGGCTCGTAATGGGCTGAAAACAGACACTTAAACCGATTATAGTTAAACATTAATTCAACTTCAGGAGAGCGACAGATGCTCACTGCTAATGAACACGAGATTGATTTTGCCATTAAAACTGGATGGAAGTTTCCATTCAGAAATGCTGAACATTTGCTAGTTTATAGAGGAATAATTACTCTTCAAGTGGCTTTTATATGGTAAATACAGTATATTTATCAAGATACACCTTCTCTATGATACTTTAAATGCCTAAAAATCATATATACAGTCACTAGTAATGATTTCATGTTTTCACTTTCGACCAATAGGTGGCGCTGTTATGAAATTGATGTGGCGTGGTCAGAGTGAGGTGGCAATGGCACATGCCAAGTTTGGTGTCAATATGCCAAAGCATTGCAGAGATACAGCCTCAGAGTCATTTTGGCATCATGCCATTACATTTGTTGATGCGGTATACGAAAAAAGTTTCGTCTATCGGCACGAAATCCATAACCTTTTGCCGGCATTGTATGAAGATGATCTGGCTTGAATTTTAGGAAAATCGGACTAGCAGTCTGGGAGGAGTTTGAAAAAGAAGGTTTGAAAGAAAATCAAAATGGCGGACAGGAAGTTTGACAGAATTTGGCAAAATTGGTTTCACGTTCTCGGCAAGACCCAATGAATCTATTAAGACCAGTATAATTACAATAGGCTAATTTAATTAAAAAAAAATTGGAAATATTGGGCCGTTTTTTTTGTCGTGGTGCCAATGACACTTACCGAGTTTCATAACAATACGCCAATGCGACTATAGAGATCTCAATATGAAGACACTGCCTGATCACCAGCCTATCCCTAGAGTACAGGACATTATGGACAGTTTAGGAGGTAACGCATGGTTTTCCGTATTAGATCAGGGCAATGCTTACTACCAAGGCTTTATGTCCCCAGACTAGAGAGCAGCATTCAGTACACCTTATATGAGTGGGTTCGTATTCCCTTCGGCCTCATGAATGCTCCTGCGGCATTTCAGCATTTCATGGAGGAGTGCTTGGAAGGACTAAGGCAGGGGTCACCAAACTCGGTCCTGGAGGGCCGCTGTCCTGAAGAGTTCAGCTCCAACCCTAATTATTCACCTGAACCAGCTAATCAAGGTCTCACTATGCATACTAGGAACGTTCAGGCAGGTGTGTTGGACCTGGTTGGAGCTAAACTCCACGACCGAGTTTGGTGACCCCTAGACTATGGGACGAAATTTGTGTGCCTTACCTGGATGACATCCTGGTTTTCACAAAGACTTTTGACAGACATCTTGAAGCGACAAGAAAGGTGTTGCAAATGTAACCCCTCCACTCGAACGGGCCTCGAACCCGGGTCTCCAGCGTGAGAGTCAGGCGTTCTAACAAGGAGGCTAAAGACTGCAGCCTCTAGCGTCTGTCACTAGAGCACGTATTGAGATCAGAGGAGTGAGGTTTACTCGCACAGCGACTATTAGCTGGCCTCCGTTACACTCCCCCCCCCCCTAAACCTCACCCTCATCCGGGTCACGGCACCAATGTAACCCCTCCACCCAGGTCCTACTCGCCCCGCTCTGTGCGGGCCTCGAACCCGGGTTTCCAGCGTGAGGCTCCTCTAACAAGGAGACTAAAGACTGCAGCCTCTAGCGTCTGTCGCTAGAGCGCATATTGAGATTAGAGGAGTGAGGTTTACTCGTACAGCGACTACTAGCTATTCTCCGTTACACTCGCCCCCCTAAACCTCACTCCCATCCGGGTCACGGCACCAATGTAACCCCTCCACCGGGTCCTACTCGCCCTGCTCTGTGCGGGCCTCGAACCCGGGTTTCCGGCGTGGGAGTCAGGCGCTCTAACAAGGAGGCTAAAGACGGCAGCCTCTAGCGTCTGTCACTAAAGCGCCTATTGAGATCAGAGGAGTGAGGTTTACTCGCACAGCGACTACTAGCTGGCCTCCGTTACACAAAGGTTAAAAGCCCATGGAGTTAAGCTGAAACGACGGAAATGTGAGCTGTTCAAGAATGAGGTGCGTTACCTAGGTCGAATTGTTTCTGCAGAAGGCAGTCGAATGGACCCTGCTGATACTGTTGCCATAACAGCACTTAAGGCTAAGAGGCCAAGCACTGTGGGAGAGTTACGGAAGATCTTAGGCCTACTGAGCTATTATCGCCAGTATATCAAAGACTTTTCAAGGATTCAGGAAAACTTTGAAATTACTGCGAGGATGAAGTCCATATTGTCATCCGCCAGGCTGCTGAGGATACTCCAATCTATGAAGTGAAACCAGAACAGGGCAAAGGCAGAGCAAGAGTGTTGCATCGAAATCATCTTCTCCCCTGTGATCACTTACCTCTGGTTACTACACAGACTCAAAACACTACACCGAAGCGAAAACCCCAACAAGAACCGAAGCTTCACCTTCCAAAAGAAGGGAGGAACATGAGCTAGAGAACGACAGTGAAAGTGATGATGAGTACCATGTCCAAGTAAAGCCCTACCAGTTTAGGGCCCAACAAAATAATCAGAACCAGATAGAAGTGGAAACCACACCACAACTGTTACCTACCTGTGAAAAATCATCGGAACAATCAGAACAAATGATTAACTCGACTGTGTTGCCACATCTAGCTGAATCGGAACAAGATGTACTAGCACATGTTGATTCACCCACTAAAGGCCAAAAAACACCTACTGAAGAACAACAGTTACCGAACGATACTTACCTGAACAAAGCGTACCTGCTGAAGAGCAACGTTTACCTGATCAACACTTAACTGTGCAGAGGAATCCTGTAGAGCTCGACAACGACGACCACCAAAGAGATTCACATATGAAAACTTTGGAAATCCTACATGTTACAGTGTGCAAAATGCAAGAAATGACTTTAACTCACACGACATACACACATGGACACCAAATATGAATTCTTGGGTACCAATGTCAATTTACTACTCTCAGCCCCCAGATATCAGTTATCCAGTCAAGTAAAGAAACTGAATGAACTTTCACTTAAACAGGTCTCAGTTGGCATTGCAGGATTGTAATGACACATTGTCATCATACCTTCACTGACTGCCTTAATTTATTGCAATTAACTTGTCAAACAAGGGACTGTTGCACTCACACAGAATAAACGGTTGTTAGGCTGAGAGAATATGGACTGTTAAAAGCCAAGAGAACATGGACTGTTTAAAGTAAAGAGAACATGGACTGTTTAATGGCCTTTTAATAGGGCTTATTCACAGTCTTTCCTACATTTAGATAGGTGGGCAAATGCATTTTTGTCTCAGTGCATGCATTGTTTTAGTTTGGCAGGGTCGCCGCTAGCTTAGCTTAGCTTAGCATAATGAATGGAATCCTTTGTTGCCAGCTAGCATGTCCTAAAAAAATCTAACTACTTCTTGTGGCCTGCGTATTCACAACGAGTACAAATAGCTCATCGGACTTTAACTCAGAGAAGCTGTTAATCAGCCAACAAGGACTGTCTGTAAAACAGGAATATGGCACGTGTCGTGTTTATGCATTGTTAAAGACAATATGCTCACAAAGGAATCGATAAGAGGAATCTAAATAATTTTTTTATAACAAGTATCCGATTCCTGACCTCAAGTATACGATTCAAGAATTGGAATTGATTTTCGATTCCCAACCCCTATTCATGACCCTACATAAGAAAGAGTCACAAATCTTCAAGAAAAAACATCATAGGTTACCCAGTATTTCCGACAGCTCAACAATCGATGCGGGTCAAACTGAGGGAAAGGCCAGAGATCGCAACTATGTATTTTACATCTCTACACTCTTACTGTAGGACAGCTGTTTGTGTCATAAGTCATAAAGATATGAAAGCGCATCTTCCACAAGAACACAGTCATGATGATCCTGCATGAAGTGACTGAGCAGTTTCCAGCTTCAGCTCAGGTTATCTTCATCATCATGTGGA
>NC_136894.1:31624631-31647131 GCF_949152265.1 Phoxinus phoxinus | reverse complement strand
TTGCGAGATTATTTACATGATAAGCACATTTACAACACATTTACATTTACAATAATGACTATTGTTTAGACAAATTGCAGTCAAAAAAGCATTTTTTCATTAAATGCACAATTTATTTGTACTACTGCACGAAATTTTAACAACAAATTCCATGAGTATTTTTTCTTTCTCTTTTTTATTTTTATTTAAAGTATAAATGTGTTTAAATGAGAAATGTGCTTCGTGTTCAGGTCATTTTGAACCATAGCTGATAAAAAAAACTTAAAAAAACGAATTAATGTCAATTGCATTGGACTAAAACTTACTGACTTTGCTCACGTACTGTAGGGTGTAACAACTTCCCAAAAATGTTGGGATAATTGTTTTACTTTGTAAGTTTTTTTTCCTCTCTCTCCACCTTGCTACACTTGTGGTGTTACGGGTCAAAAATGACCCGCTAACAAGAAAAACTGCGTATAAAACTCTCATTATGCTATATTATCAGCAAATATTGTATTAAATCTTTTCATCAGCTTGTTTTCTTTCAGTTATCACAGGTTTTGTGTTTCTCTTCGGAGCTGATAGATCGTAGGCCTCAGTGATCTGAACGTGAAGAGTTCATCAGCTCTGAAAAGAAACACAAACCCTGTGATATCTGAAAGAAAACAAGCTGATGTGTTCAGACACTGATGTGTGGTTTCTATCTCCTCAGGCTGTGTACGTGACCTCTACGCTGCCGTACCTGGTGCTGACCATCTTCCTCATCAGGGGACTGACGCTCAAAGGCTCTGTGAGCGGGATCAAGTTCCTCTTCACTCCAGACGTGAGTTTAGCACTTCACTTTACGCTTGGGTTTCATGGAAAACTGCATCTCAGACATCCTTTAGTGAAGAAAGAGAGTCATTACTCTTTGGATGATTTTAACCGAGTCAGTTTCATTATTTATCTATTGTAGGCAGGGTTATTATAGTTAAAACTTAAACCATGAAAAGCACTGTCGTTACTTGAAATGAAATAACTGAAATAAAATAAAAATGAAAAATATAAACTTATTTTTTTCAACAAAGTAACATTTCTCATTTTCACTTAGTTTAACTTGATACTAAAATAACTAAACGCAAAATAAAAAATAATAAAAAAACTAGATTGAACTGTTAAAAGACAATAACTAATAAAAATGACAAAAACACAACAAAATTACTAAATAAATAAAATAAATAAATGTGTAGAACTATTAAGAAACAACAACTAATAAAAATGACAAAAACACAAAAAAAATACTAAAAATAAAATATGTATAGAACTAATAAAAAGCCTCCACATTCTGTCCTGTCTACTTTCACTGTTGAGGAGATACTGTCTCTTATCTGGGAATCCGAGTTTGCTCACTCAGTTAAAGCCTGTCTTATTTAATTACTAAAATTGTTCATTCCTCACTTGTTTCTGCACTGTAAAAAAACTAAACTATTGGCAGCTGTGGTTGCCAGCATTATACCGTAAAAATAGGATGTGTTACTGTTTTTGAAATTAACAGCTAAATACTGTTTTTGTCAGCTACGGTATAAAACTGTAATTTAGCAGCATATCGCTGTCGCTTACAAAATGGTAATTAGCTGTTAATTTCAAAAACAGTAACACACCGGATTTTTACAGTAGGATGCTGGCAACCACAGCTGCCAGTAGTTTACAGTTTTTGTACATGATTATTTTTTACAGTGTGGCCTTGTTCCTCCATCTCTTAAATCTGCTATTATTACTCCCATACTTAAGAAACCAGGGGCTGATCCATCCAATTTTGATAACTTTTGACCGATTTCTAATTTATTTATTAAGTGTGTTGCAGCTCAGGTCCATGGTCTCCCGTTGGACAATATATTGGCAACAGGATTACTTGCACCCCCGGTCTTGATTTAGATCATATCTCTCTGTTCACACTCAGTTCAACTTAGAAATTTCCAATCAGAATCCTCTAAAGTAACCAGGGGTATTCCCCAGGGTTCGGTCTTGGGCCCGCTTCTATTCATCGTTTCTTCCTTCTATCGAGCACATTTCTCCAGTTCTACAGAGATTTACGGTTTATTGTTGTTTACTTTGATTCCGCCTTTCTAATATTTGGTCAATATTTGACAGTTTAATGCTGGTTGACATCTATGTAAGTGTGTGAATGAGTGATGTGTTTCCTGGTCTCGTTCAGCTGGACGAGCTGCTGAATCCGGCGACGTGGCTGGACGCTGGAGCTCAGGTGTTTTACTCCTTCTCTCTGGCGTTTGGAGGACTCATCTCCTTCTCCAGCTATAACTCTGTGCAGTGAGTCTCGTCCGCTCTTTATTCTTCACAGCTGTAGAGTAAAGCAGTGAGTGTGTGTCCGTATGATGACGTTACAAACAGGGTTTGAAATGAACACCCGCCAAATGCGGATATAAATCAACAGTGGCGGGAAACGCTGTCAAATCACGAGCCAATGGCGCGTTACTTTATTAAATTTACTCAGTTTGCTGGAAAGTTTGTGTAAGTCAAATCTGTGCAGATTCAGCGCAAATACTCGTTAGTCATCGTGATATATTAAATACAACGTATTGCACAGAATCTGCTCATGTGTGCTCACACACAGATATGAGTAGATTCTGCTATATAATTTATTATCCAGATTGGCCGGTGAGTGAAAAGGTAAATTTGAGATCCTGCTTGCTAACATGTTCTCCTGTATGTTCAGCAATAACTGTGAGCAGGACGCCGTCATCATCTCTGTGATCAACGGCTTCACGTCGATCTACGCCGCCATCGTGATCTACTCCATCATCGGCTTCAGGGCCACCGAGAGGTTCGACGACTGCCTCAGCGGGTACATGTGCATCTCTGTCAGAACTCAGAACTGAACTGCTCATCAGAGATCATTAACAGTTCTCATATTATACACACAACTGTATAGGAATAGTTCACCAAAAAATTATAATTGTCATTATTGTCATATTTAATAAACGCATTATAGATATACAATATATTTGATATTTTTTAATAATATATATATTTTGAAATAAATATTATAATAATTATAATTATATACGTGTATATACAAAAAGACATTATGTATATATTTTTCATAACTTTTTATTGAAAAAAATATATATTAAAAATAAACAAGATAATTAATGAACATTAAAATATGTAATTTTATATTTTTATCGTTTTCTCATTTTTCAAATAGAATTTGCTCAATTTGAGCTTTTGTTTATCGACAGTAACATCCTGGCTCTGCTGAACACGTTTGATCTGCCGGAGGGAAACGTCACAGAGAGCAACTATAACAGTGTTCTCCAGCATCTCAACAACACATCACCAGCCGTCATTCAGGAGCTCCAGCTCAAGACCTGCGACATGCAGACCTTCCTCAGCCAGGTGTGTGTGTGTGTGTGTGGGGGTGTGGGTGTGGGTAATTTACTCCTCAGTTGGGGATGGAGGAGGGTAATGAGCTCCTGAAGAAACGAGAGGAGCTGGGGAGGGAGGAGGGTAATGAGCTCCTGAAGAAACGAGAGGAGCTGGGGAGGGAGGAGGGTAATGAGCTCCTGAAGAAACGAGAGGAGCTAGGGAGGGAGGAGGATAATGAGCTACTGAAGAAACGAGAGGAGCTGGGGATGGAGGAGGGTAATGAGCTACTGAGAAACGAGAGGAGCTGGGGAGGGAGGAGGGTAATGAGCTCCTGAGAAACGAGAGGAGTTGGGGATGGAGGAGGGTAATGAGCTCCTGAGAAACGAGAGGAGCTGGGGAGGGAGGAGGGTAATGAGCTCCTGAGAAACGAGAGGAGTTGGGGATGGAGGAGGGTAATGAGCTACTGAGAAACGAGAGGAGCTGGGGAGGGAGGAGGGTAATGAGCTCCTGAGAAACGAGAGGAGTTGGGGATGGAGGAGGGTAATGAGCTACTGAGAAACGAGAGGAGCTGGGGATGGAGGAGGGTAATGAGCTCCTGAGAAACGAGAGGAGCTGGGGATGGAGGAGGGTAATGAGCTACTGAGAAACGAGTGGAGCTGGGGATGGAGGAGGGTAATGAGCTCCTGAGAAACGAGAGGAGCTGGGGATGGAGGAGGGTAATGAGCTACTGAGAAACGAGAGGAGTTGGGGATGGAGGAGGGTAATGAGCTACTGAGAAACGAGAGGAGCTGGGGATGGAGGAGGATAATGAGCTCCTGAGAAACGAGAGGAGCTGGGGATGGAGGAGGGTAATGAGCTCCTGAGAAACAAGAGGAGCTGGGGATGGAGGAGGGTATGAGCTCCTGAGAAACAAGAGGAGCTGGGGATGGAGGAGGGTAATGAGCTCCTGAAGAAACGAGTGGAGCTGGGGATGGAGGAGGGTAATGAGCTCCTGAAGAAACGAGAGGAGCTGGGGATGGAGGAGGGTAATGAGCTTCTGAGAAACGAGAGGAGCTGGGGAGGGAGGAGGGTAATGAGCTCCTGAGAAACGAGAGGAGCTGGGGAGGGAGGAGGGTAATGAGCTCCTGAGAAACGCCTTAACTGCTGATAATACTGAAGGAGCTTGTACATGTATACAGTGATAGGCATGGTTATTCCTATAGGTAGACGTGGATCAGCTGATGCTAGCTTGACTAACGTGACCTGCCAAAACTGACGCTACGCTTAATATTCATAAATATGGCTGTTTTCAAGGTTTTTCCAGGACTTAAATTTAAAACAATCTACTTAATCAATCTACTTTGACGTGTACGAACCCTGTCCTGTGATCTGCCGCAGGGCGTCGAGGGAACCGGCTTGGCCTTCATCGTGTTCACCGAGGCCATCACCAAGATGCCCGTCTCTCCCATCTGGTCCGTGCTGTTCTTCATCATGCTCTTCTGTCTGGGACTGTCCACCATGTTCGGGAGTGTTGAAGGTGTCGTCGCTCCACTCCAGGACCTCAATATCCTCCCCAAGAACTGGCCGAAGGAGGTTTATACAGGTACAGATGCACAGAATGAAGTCGGCATGAAACGCAAGTTGCGCTTGTCTAACAGTCAAACCAAACTTTATGCAGACTCCTTCAACATTTCTCATGTTATCACAGTTTATTCACTATAGTTTAGAAAATGGTAATAAAATATGACAAGAACTTGTTGAAGAAGAAGTTGATATTTGACTGGTTTTGTCCATCCTTCTGTTAGACTGTCTCACACATAAATTATGTTGAATATCTGTCAGCTGTTAAATTTAACTACACAATTAGATAATACATGGGCGTCAGTGTGGTTTGACATGTGCTGGGGACAGAGACGCATTCGGAAGTGCATGTTCAGAAGTGCTGGGTACAATGGTCATGTTTTGAAAGACGATGTTCTGTAGCTTACTAATGTAAGCTCTCCAAGCTACTATGCTCTCCACAGAACACAAAATATTCATTTTATTTTATTTTTCGTGTTCGCATTTATGGGGAAAAAACAATGTTACGGACGTGACAGTTCTCGGTTACGGACGTGACCGCTCTGAAAGCGGCACTAAAAGACTGCTTTAAAACTTTCACAGAGACCTCAAACAGAAAGCACAAAGCCTTTCTTCAAAGCTACACTGTGTAGTTTTTTTAGTTGATTCTTAGCAAAAACCACTTTGTTCTTTCAAAATTACATGTGCTCATTAATGTATAATTACTTCTACCATCAAGTATTCTCGTAAGCGTAGAATCTGCCATTTATAATACATATGGGTGAGCTTCTCGACTGGCGGAAGCCATGTTGCGCCTCCATCTTGAAAATAAATTAGCCAAAGAGGGACATACCTGGAAATTCAAGCTTGGCCTTTCACGCTTTTACACTCAGTGGCGCTGTGACGAATGCGAGGGGAGATTACTCGCGACCGCCGGCAGATTTGAAATAATACGGCCACCGTAGGAGTTAAAACGCCCTCGGAATGGGAGGGGCTAGAAAGTAATATTCAGTTGGTAGTCATATACAATTTCACCGCTAGATGGGAGTAATTCCTACACAGTGTAGCTTTAAAGTGAATTTCGTTTTGTATTAATTGTATCTTAATTTTAATAAATGTTTCATCAACCAATTGCCTGGATTTAATAAATAATAAGTAAAGCAGATAGATATCACGACACGGAGGCGCCGGCGCGTGAACTGGAGCTCATCTCATAAATGAACCGAAACTCTGCATAGCCTACTTGCCTCACAGACCTGAGAAATATATCTATTATCTACAGAACGCTTGAAATCATACTTTTAAACAGAACAACTCAAAACGAAAGAAAACTATGTAATCCGTATGAGATGTGCATTTCTCTCTGCCGCGTTCACTACTGCGAAGATCGAGAGTCAGCATCGTCAACTTCAGCTTTGCAGCCGACACAGAAAACACTTGTTTATTAATAAACAATTAAAATGTCTCCTTGCTATATTTGACATATTCATAATCATTACTTTTGCTGGTTCTTTGTGACAGCTTTTAGGTGCTTTATTGGCAGCGGCACCCGATGTTACATGAACGCTTCACCACTGCATCAGCACCGAAAAAAATAAATGTTTTCATTATACGAACCGAATCGTGGGTTTGGTGTATCGTCACAGCACTATTAGCAACCCTAAAAAGGTGGTGGGTACAAAATGACTCATGACGAAATCTGGTGGGTACGCGTCCGCACTGAAATCGACGCCTATGAGATAATACCAGTTTAGCTCAACCAGTGACCAAGCAATGCTTCATTGTGTTCAGTGTGTGTGTGTGTAAAAAGAGCATTAGCAATTACAGACACAACACTTCAGCAGAACATGATCAGCTCAAAGTTATTCTGATTCAAGATTATGAGGAACATGAATTTAATGCTGTTCACCAATAAATCACCATAATAAATAGATTTCTGGTTATTTGATCTTCTTCCTGTTTTCAGGTCTGGTGTGTTCGGTCTCTTTCGGGCTTGCGATCATCTTCGCTCAGGGTTCTGGTGATTATTGGTTGGCTCTGTTCGACAGCTTTGCAGGATCGATTCCTTTACTGATCATTGCCTTCTGTGAGATGATGGCCGTGTCTTACATTTATGGGATTGACAGGTGAGTCTATGGCAGGAGTATTGAGTGATTGGCGGGTGAGATTTGCAGCTGGACGATGGTTTCTGATGTTGTGCATGTTCTCTTACGCAGGTTCAATGACGACATCGAGTTCATGATCGGACACAAGCCGAACTTCTTCTGGCAGATCACCTGGAGACTGATCAGTCCTCTCATAGTCCTGGTCATATTCCTGTTCTACTTAGTCACGACTGTGAGCAAAGAGCTGACGTACATCGCCTGGGACCCGGAGTCGGTGCGTGCACGTCATATACACTCATATATTTATGCGATTATACACTTTGTGCCCATCGACACTACACCGTATCTAGTCACCACATCCAAATTGATTTGAATGGGATAAAAAATATCAATTTATGTTATTAATTTCTGGACAAACTAGTAACTGTGAGCAAGTGACAGCTGATGAAAATGATCCATCGTCAAAATCTGCCACATTTACATCAGTGTCTGATAAATACATGTGGAAAACATAAATAACTAAATAAAGATATGAGTAATACACATGAATAATAAATAAATTGCCAGTACATAAATAAATATGAGTAACACAAAAATATATAAATAAATATGAGTAATATGAATAAAAAATTAATCAATATAAATAAATTAATTATAATAAATGTGTGATAAATATGAATAAGTCATAAATAAATGTAATAAATAAATAAATATGAATAATAAATACATGAGTAATAAATAAATAATAAAATAAATAAGAGTAATTAATACGAATAATAAATATGTATAATGTGTATAATATGTAAATATGTATAATACATAAATAAATGTAAATAAATGAGAAATAAATAAAAAAACAGTAATATTTAAACTTGTAATACATACATATTAATAAATACATAAATAATAAACATAAATGTTTAATACAAATATGAGTAACACATATGAATAATAGAAAAATAGAATGTAAATAAATGAGTGTTTAATACTAATTTATTTACACTATATATTAATTAATTAATTATATGTATTACTCATATTTACATATTACACATATTATTTGTTTATTACTCATGTATTTATTATTTATATGTATACATTTATTTATGCATTATTTATTACTCTTAATGTATTACTCATTTGTGTATATATTTATTTATTATTAATATGTATTTATTTATTCATCTTAATTATTTACTTATTACTCATATTTATTTATTACACTTACAATACGTAAGTGTAATAAATAAACATGACTAATAACTAAATCTGAGTATAACATGTTGGCTGTTTAAAGGGGTGTCTCTCGAGTCTCTCCATCATTCTGACTCTGGTTTGAACATAAAAGACTAAAAGTGTTTGAAATGTTCAGTGTGTGTGTGTGTGTGTGTTTGTGTGTGTGTGTTTGTGTGTGTTACCTCTTTCCCACCAAAGAAGAACTGGTTTGGAACTGGTGCTGGTTCAAAGTTGGTTCAACTTGCGAACCTTCTCAGAACCGGTTTGTGTTTCCACTGACTCGAGAGCCCAGCGAACAACGGCGTTACGTCACTGTGTGCGCCGCCATACGTCTTAGCTTTCCCAGAAACACTTACGCCAACTTCCAGCATAACAACTACAATGGCGGACTACATCGTCTTTCTGCGAATGCTTCTCCTGGCTTTGCGATCCTAGGAGTCAGAAGAAGACGTTTAGAACACATTTGTGTTTTTAGCAATGGCGGTCACAACCTTTCCCGTCGTGTTGTTGGTCACAATAACCCCGCCCCCGACGTGAGCATGACGTGGTGAAAGAACGGTTCTTGTCCAGCATAGAGTTGGGGCCGCTTCGGTACCAATTTTCCTGGCCGAGAACCGGTTCTTTGGCTGTCGAAACACAAAGCGTTCACGAGTAGGCGCCGGCTCCGAACCGGCTCTCAAAATGCTTTGGTGGAAAAGGTGTGTGTGAGGTAATTGGAGCTGCTAACACACGAGCTGTTGTAGCTCCGCCCCCTGTGCCGGGAGCAGCCGCTCATTTGCATTTAAAGGCACAGACACAAAACTGTGTGTTTTTGCTCACCCTCAAAAAGTGACAATTTTAACATGATATATAAAAATAATCTCTGGGGTATTTTGAGCTAAAACTTCACACACACACTCTGGGGACATCAGACATATTGTACATCTTGTGACAGGGCATTACACCACCGCTTTAAGGACAGCATGTGTGTTTGTGATGGCAGGAGAACTTCCCTCTGCTGGCGACGCGCTCGTACCCGGACTGGATCTACGTGATCATCTTCATTCTGTCGGGCGTCCCGGCGCTGGTGATCCCAGCCGTGGCTCTGTACAAACTCATCAAGAACCGGTGCTGTCCGTCACAGGACACACACACCGCCGAGCCGCTCTACGCCATCCCTGACAAAATACAGATGGCCGACGAGACCGACAACCACAGCTGAAGACACACACACACACACACACACACACGAGGGACTAACACCGGGTCTGAGTCTGACCTTTGACCTTCCCTGCGCTAGGACGTAACCAGCGACACGTGCTCGAGTTTACACATGGGACGTGATTGAACTGTGTCAGTTTTCTGTTGTTCGTATGTATATACGCAAAGTATCTAATTTATTGTTTTGAAGATTCACAAACCATTCCTGACATCTACACAAAGATAACAATAATGTCCCAGAAAACGGCGTTTACCCAGATGTCTCTGCGGTGGCGTCATGCACATCAACTGAGAGTCAGAAGTTATTATTCTCATCGATGTTCATCCTGTATAAGCTAATATCTCTTCTAAGATCAACTGTTGGGGAGATATTGTGTGCTTTATCTCGTATAGTTCTTTTGTTCATGTCAGTGTACAGTGACTGCAATATATAATATTTACATGCAAATCGTAAATGTCTCATAAGCAATAGAGGTCCATGTAAATGTATTATCAGTATTTTTATGATGTGCTCTTGTTGTTCTTAACAATGCCAGTTTAATAATAAACCAGATTTGATCGTGTACATTGATTAGCGTTTAAAGATAAAGATATTCACTCTGAGCTGAACACATAGCAGATCATAACCTGTATTACTTATATAGAGTTAAGCGTGCATTATTATTAAAATATAATTCCAACATTAATATTTGGTCGAAAGAATCATTTGATTTTTTTCCAGATAATTTCAGTTAATCATGTGATAATCAGCGCCTGACTGATACTAACACTTCATTAATGTGGAAGACCTCGTTTCTCACCAATGCCTTCTACATTTTGGCCTATTTTTGTGAAATTAATACTGACAATAAGTGATGTCATGTGTTGTTGTTCATCTGAGGTTGTATTTATCTAATTTTAAGACCTGATAACGTCCAATGATTTTTTATTATTATTTCCTGATACATAAAACCATAGAATTTAATAGGGTGTCCTTTCTTTTTCACATGACTGTATATTATAAATAAAGCTTATTTTATTTCTAACTTTTCTCATTTTCATGTACAGGTAGTTAAACGTGAAGTACTAAAATAAACTAAAACTAAAATAAAAACTATGTAGACATTGAAATTTAAAAATCACAGACAACTAAATCAAAGTAAAAATAAAATATATAGTTGGTATATCGCAGGATCCACCAAATAAACTTCAAAAATCACATATTTCAGAAAAAAAACTAAAACCAGCTTCACAACTAATCTTAAATTTGGGGATTCTCACTTTGAATAAAAGTGTTTACCAAATGCATGAATGTCAATTATTTCAATAAGGTCAATCTTTAAAACACCTGATAAGTGTAAAAATAAACAAACATTAAAACATTTATTTAAAAACAGTTCAAAAGTCAGAGGAATATAAATTAGACTGAAATAACACTGCTGGGAATGACTTAAACCCATTTACACGACTCATTTTCAGAGCGAACAGACACTGACAACCAGAAACAATCCAGCCGTGAGTGAACATTACACATTAACCAGAGAAGTTTAGCTTTCATCCAAGCCTTTATCTTGCTGACAAAACACTTAAAGCGTCCCGGAATAAAGGAGCGAGTATTAAAGGTCAATAATAACGAGCCGCCAGTCAGATCCTCTTCACCATCACACACACACACACACAGAGACACACACTTATCTGAAGCGTATCCCTGAGCTCCGGTCCATTAGCGATTATCCCTGCAGTGTGAGGATGAAGCTGAAGCTCCCGAACCCGGGTCTGGATGAGCGGATTCCCTCTCACGCCGAGCTGGAGAAGCTGGAGGTGGAGGAGGCTGGAGAACGCCCGCAGTGGGACAACAAGACCCAGTACATGCTGACCTGTGTGGGCTTCTGTGTGGGACTGGGGAACGTGTGGAGGTTCCCGTATCTGTGCCAGAGCCACGGTGGAGGTGACACACACACACACACACACACACACACACACACACACACTGGTTCTTCTTACCTGGAAACATGGAAAACGTACACATGATGCTGAACTAACAATTGTCTAGTCTAGTATCATCACATGAATCAAAATAGACTTCTTAAACATACTGGTAAAACTGCATAACCGTCACTTATAATTAGGTATCATTCGAAATCTTCAACGCATGATGTGAATTTTGTTTTAAAATTGGAAATGGTACTTAAAAGTGGGGTATGTGATTTGCAAAACGGCCGGCAGATTTTGAAAATACACAACTCAAATGGTCCTACCTTCTTTCCTTTGACTCCAACCATTCACAGAACATGGACATGGATGGGGGGAGGGGGGGGGGGGGATGGTACGACCGTTTGATTGACGCACTTACTGTCCAATGATTCTAGGTGGTCTTGGAAATGATTGGCTGGAGTTTTTCGAGTCCTGCCCGTTCCACAGATGATTAAATTGCTTAATTTTTATTTCAGTGCTTCTAACTCAGTGGCTGTAAGTGGGTTAGGAATAGGATTTTAAGTGATTTTGAAAAAATGGCCAAAAAAGAGAATGACATACTCCACCTTTAAGAACCTTTTAGAAGCTCAATTTTTGTGAAATCAACTTCAAAATTTGGTACAATTTGGTTTTCTAGCAAGTCCAAATCATTTTGTACAATTAAATTTTTTTTTAGTTCCCTATCAGTCGGTCACTCTCGGCGTACGTCGTTGACAGACGAATAGAAATCCCGCTAGAGAGGCCAATCTACTTCGAGTGAAACTAAACGAGCCAATGCACATTGTCAGCTGTTCAGCCTCGCAGCGCGGGTATATAATGAGCAGCAGGTGCGATTGCACTTCAGCTTTTTGCTTCGGAGCCGAGCACTTCGATGCTTTTCTATACTAAGAGTGTTACGCTTTCAACGGGACCTCTCCTGTCTGGTGCCGGCGATATAGCACGGCAGTGTGGGCGATCTCTCTCTCTCTCTTTCTATCTTTTTTGTTTTCAATTTGAGCAAAACAAAAAGGCTGTTCTTACGGCTGGTAAGGTGCGCCGTGAGAGAGTCAGTGCACGACAGGTGCACGTTCCTGTCCGTGAGAGCAAACCGCGTCTCCGTTCCCGGGCCTGTAAGTACTCGTCGGACTTAACCGGCAAGGCTTACAAGGCCTGTGGAGAAGCCGCCTCAGTGATACATAGCGTTGTTGCACGAGGGTGATCCACAAGTTCTCCAATAACTTCGTGCCTCAACGGACCTCGCGCTTCGTGCGACGAAGGTCACCGCGCGGTCAGTGGGTCGTGCGATGTCCACTATGGTGGTCCAGGAACGCCATCTCTGGCTGTGTCTGGCTGACATGAGGCGACGCGGTCTAGAACTTCGACCAGCAGTTCTCGCCCGCGGCCCCGCTCGTCGCCGAGGGCGTCCTCCTGCGTCTGCCATCAGACCATCAGGCTCGGCTATGCGATTCAGTTCGCCCGGAGTCCCCCCAAGTTTCGGGCCATCCACTCCAGAGCAGCCGATGCCCATGTCTTGCGTGCGGAGATCGCAGTCCTACTGGCGAAGGACGCGATAGAGCCGGTCCCTCCAGCCGATATGAGGTCAGGGCACTACAGTCCCTACTTCATCATACACAAGAAAGGCGGTGGGTTACGACCGATCTTGGACCTGTGAGTTTTGAATCGAAGCCTCCACAAGCTACCGTTCAAAATGCTCACGCAGAGACGCATTTTCGAATACATCCGTCCCCAAGATTGGTTTGCAGCGATTGACCTGAAGGGCGATTGACCTGAAGGGCGATTGACCTGAAGGGCGATTGACCTGAAGGACGCGTACTTTCATGTCTCGATTCTTCCTCGACACAGGCCGTTTTGGGCTGTCCCTGTCTCCCCGTGTCTTCACGAAAGTCACGGAGGGGGCTCTTGTTCCCATTAGAGAACAGACTACTACTCGCATCCTCAACTATTTTGGCGACTGACTCAAACTAGCACACTCTCGAGATCAGCTATGCGAACACGTGTGACGTGCGACTGGCTGAGGACCTCATGCTCAGGCACCTCAGCCAGTCTTCAGGGAGAAAAGAGCAAACTGTCCACGTGCAGAGGATCTCTTTTCTCGGTGTGGATTCGGTCGCACAAACAGCGCGCCTCACAGAGGAACGCGCTCAATCGGTGCTGAACTGCTTGAACATGTTCAAAGGTAGGACGGCGGTCCCACTGAAACTCTTTCAGAGGCTCCTGGGGCATATGGCAGCAGCGGTAACCCCGCTCGGACTGCTTCATACGAGACCACTTCAGCACTGGCTTCATGGGCTAGTCTCGAGATGGGCGTGGCATCACGGCACTCACTGGGTGGCAATCATACCGGCGTGCCGCCAGACCTTCAGCCCGTGGTCAGACCTCTCGTTCCTGCGGGCAGGAGTGCCCTTGGAACAGGTGTCCAGGCATGCTGTGGTGTTCACAGATACCTCTGCCACCGGCTGGGGTGCCACGTACAAAGGGCATGCAGTGTCAGGGGTGTGGACGGCTCCCCAACTGCATTGGCATATCAACTGCCTCGAGTTGCTAGCAGTACATCTCGCTCTGAGCCGCCTAAAGAGGCCGCTACAGGGCAGAGACGTGCTGGTCCGTACGGACAACACTGCGACCATTGCATACATCAACCGACAAGGTGGTCTACGCAACTCACCCGCCATATCCTCCTCTGGAGTCAGAAGCATCTGACGTCGCTTCGAGCCATGTATGTCCCCGGTGTGCTCAACCGTGTGGCCGACGAGTTATCACGAGCTGTGCTCCCGGGAGAATGGCGACTCCACCCCCAGGCGGTTCAGCTGATCTGGAGAGAGTTCGAGGAGGCTCAGGTAGACCTGTTCGCCTCCTCAGAGACCTCCCACTGCCAGCTGTTTTACTCCCTGACCGAGGGAACACTCGGCACGGACGCACTGGCACACAGCTGGCCCCGGGGCCTCCACAAATATGCGTTTCCCCCAGTGAGCCAACTTGCACAGACCTTGTGCAAAGTAAGGGAGGACGAGGAGCAGGTCCTTCTGGTGGCTCCCTACTGGCCCACCCGGACCTGGTCCCCAGAACTCATACTCCTCGTCACGGTCCCTCCCTGGGCCATTCCTCCGAGGAAGGACCTTCTGAGACGGGGCACCCTATGGCACCCGCATCCGGGTGATCAAAAAAAGTTTAGTTCAGTACATATGCTTTACAGCTCAATTTTTTAGATATCAACTTCAAACTTGGTTAGACATATGGCTTTGATTTTATAGCAAATTTATAGTCCAAAATATTTTGTAAAATATATATTCTGAATAAAATAAAGTGTTACACTAAACTTAAGTGACAGTTAACAGCTCAAATAGGGAACATCTACAAACATTTAAAGAGATTTAAAAAAGAGGAAAAAGGGAAAGAACAAGTGAGAAATAAACTTCAGGGGACACTTGTATGCCGCTGTGTCTTAATTTGTCTGAACAACTAGCAATTAGTCAACGGATAAGAAGTCTAACTTTTAAGTCTCAAATCTGCAATTTGATGTAAATGTATTACAAAACATTCAGTCTTAAAGGAAATACTTGCAAGACTTGCCACATAAGAGTAATTTGTGTCAATGAGTAATAGAGTTAATGCACAGTGATTAAATATTCCTACAGTCATTCAATAACCTGAGAGGATCCGCTGAATAAACGTACAAAAATCACTTATATCAGGAAAAAACTAAAACCACCATTAATCAAACATGCTTGAATTTGAGGATTCTCACTTTGGATAAAAGTATTTACCAAATGCATGAATGTAAATTCTTTCAATAAGCTCAATCTTTAGAACACCTGATAATTGCAAAAATAAAAAAATATTTAAAAATATTTTTTAGAAATTCATTTCTTGCAACTACTTTACATTTACAAGAATTCTTAAAGATTCATAAACCAACCACATAGTTTTATATTAAGTTGCGAGTCAATTTTTGAGCCGTCGGAAATACTGGAACTTATATTACGAATATAATGTTTGCGGGTCAATTTGTCCCACATATTTTATGGTTAAAATGTCAGCTGTGCAGAACCAAAAAATTATATTTTTAATGTATTTTGTCATGTCAGTTTCTCAACTACCCTCAGTGTATTTACATTTATACAATTGGAAAACACTTTTATCCGAATGATGGCACACATTTCCGTTGTAAATTAATTTTTTTGTATTTTAGATACAGTGCTGTTTATAACATTTAGATTGCGAAAAAAGTTAAGTTCAGTATTAAACATAATATGTTCTTGTGTTTATTTTTGTTTGTAATGTGTGAGAAGATTTACCAATCGTACATTGGTGTGGATGCTACTTTGGTGTGAATGGGCCTTTAATATTTTGATTTATTAAAGGATTAGTTCACTTCAGAATTAAAGTTTCCTGATAACAATGTCATCCAAGATGTCTTACTTTCTTCCGTCGAAAAGAAATGCAGGTGTGTGAGGAACACACTCCAGATGTTCTCCATATAGTGACTTCAATGGTCCAGCGGGTCGAAGGTCCAGATGTGAGTTTCAGCTTCAAAGTCTCTCACGATCCAGCCGAGGAATAAGAGTCTCATCTAGACAAACCAGCCGCCATTTTATAAAGAAAATAATACTTTTTAACCACAAATGCTTGTTTACTATATGGAGAAAAATCCTGAATGTTTTTCGAAACACATGAACATCTTGGATGACGTGGAATTATCAGGAAATGTAAATTCTGAAGTGAACGAATCCTTTAATTGTCTGATTATCAGTCTGGAATCATGAGACTTTTCCCTTGTTCTAGGAGCGTTTATGATCCCGTTCCTGATCCTCCTGGTTCTGGAGGGAGTCCCGCTCCTGCATCTGGAGTTTGCCATCGGACAGAGACTGAGGAAGGGCAGCGTCGGCGTCTGGAGATCCATCAACCCGTGTCTCACTGGAGTCGGTGAGTGTGCAGATCGACGCCTGATCACGGACTCCCGAATGTTGGCGAGTTTAGATCAGATAGGCCTTCCCAGAGAATACAGTGTTTGTCTGATCTTACGCATCAAGCTGTGTGATATCTCCGTGTGGTTCCTCAGGTATCGCCTCCATGTTGGCCTCCTTCATAGTGGGCATGTACTACAACACCATCATGGCCTGGGTCATGTGGTACTTCTTCAACTCGCTGCAAGAGCCACTGCCGTGGAGTCACTGTCCAGTTAACGCCAACAGAACAGGTGCTTTCTGCTGGAAATAAGCTTGACATTTCTCAATACCAGTTTTGATGCTGGCAGAAAAAAGTATTGTTAAAATATATTATATAACAATTATTGAAGACAAGTAAACAGTCACTTATCACAATAGACTGATACACATCCGATAGTCTAGCCTGGGTGCCGGCCCGAACCCCGTCCACAACATGTTTTGGTCGGGAAGTTCGGTCTGGACTCGATCCGTTGAGGAGTAATTAAGCTCGGCTCCCAGAAGACCGCGCCAATCAAATTGCCAGGGCGGGCTTTAATCGCTGATGGACAGATGATCTGCGGTTACGTAATCACCACGTCATCAGAGAGCGATTGGGTTGAGTTGGTTTTCCACAGAGATGAAGACGACTGCAGCTGGAGAACTGAGATGTTTAGATTCCGCTATCGCGTCTGTTATAAAAGAAATCGACAGCGCATTCATTTTAAAAGACGAACACAGAACCGCAATCAAGACATTTGTCGATCGGAAAGATGTGTTTGCCGTCCTTCCTTCCTACGGGATTCGGCAAAAGTTTAATTTATCAGCTGGCTCTGATGGTGGCTAAGAAGATGGGATGCAGTGAAAACCAATGGAAGGGTTAAAATTGTTAATGTTTAAATCAGTTGAGTCGCGTTGTAACCGTGTTGTAAAGTTGAGACAGGGCCGACAAATGCAAGAAGATTTATTTGCTTTATTGTTGAGATCTAATCCTAAACGGAGAACTTGTTCGTATATACATAGGCCTACACCTTTTGTATTTCTCTCAAAAGTGCTATTTGTGCTTGTAAGTACTCTGCGAATTCTTAAATTATTTTTACAACAACGGCAAAGATCATTTACACTCATTCATTTACTACGTCTTCCAGCGTGCGGGCAGTTGAGCTCTGTGGACAACTACGTCACTTACTGCGTTGCTCTGATTGGTTGTAGGTCTATCCAATTGAGTGCAGAGGTTTTTTTTTTCCTGGTTCGGTTAAGACACGTCTCATAATCAAAGCCCTATGGAGCGGTATCAGACTCTAACTCTGCCTCGAACATGAGTATGACGAAGTCAGGTACCGATATTCCCAACTGTTGACCTTACCTTAAGACATAAACCAATGTGTTTATGTGAATACTCACATTGACACATTTTTCATGCATTTGACCGTTTAGCCGTGCACAGAAAGCTGCCCCTCAGTGAATACTGAATATGAGTTTTCTTTTTTGAGTCATATTACACTTTTAATAACTCATTTTAACCCATTTTTTATTGTTTTTCGCCCATTTCTTTATCGCTCTAATGTGTCAATAACTCCTGCACACTAAAGGCTGCATGAATATATTTGCATACCGTGATGAGCGATATATGAACGACATAGAAAAAGTTAAATCGATTCACACTTTATATCAACGCCACAATATATATATATCGTCATATCATAAAATTACCACAAAAAAAAAAGAAGTGAAATAGAAATAATAATAAGACCATCTTTGACATGGAGATGCTCTGAAGGATGAACTGAACTTGACGACCTCCGTGTCTCGAGCGTTGCTAACCTGAGCGAGTGTGTGTGTGTGTGTGTGTGTGTGTCTCCCCCTGCAGGCCTGGAGCCAGAGTGTGCGCGCAGCTCTCCGGTGGATTATTTCTGGTACAGAGAGACTCTGAACAGCTCGACAGCGATCGACGACTCGAGTGGCCTGCAGTGGTGGCTGGTGATGTGCCTGTTCTGCGCGTGGATTGTGTTATATGTCTGCTGTATCAGAGGCATCGAGACCACAGGCAAGGTGATGACACACTGACCCCTTCAAAACACACAGATATTCAGTGATATTACTGATTTAACTATCAGATGAGGACCAAACTTGAACTGAATTGAGCTGAATACTGACTCTACTGACTCATGTAGAGCTGCTTTTGATTTAGTCTCATAAAAGACTGTGATGTTTTGCAACATCAACTATTTTCCTGTTCATTACCGTGAATCTGCTTTCGAAACAACTTATGAAGTGCTACAAAAATGTAAATCTCTTGCCTAACTCATACTTGTCTCCTCAGGCTGTGTACGTGACCTCTACGCTGCCGTACCTGGTGCTGACCATCTTCCTCATCAGAGCGCTGACGCTCAAAGGCTCTGTGAGCGGGATCAAGTTCCTCTTCACTCCAGACGTGCGTTCACCAGCTAACCCTCACGCATGTGTTAAAGGAGTAGTTCACTTTAAAATGAAGAGTAGCCCATGATTTACTCTCCCTCAATTCAGAGTTATATTAATAAATGTCCTGGCTCTTCCAAGCTTTATAATGGCAGTGGATTGAAACTCATAAAGGTGCATTTATCCATCATAAAAGTGCATCCATCCATCATAAACGATCTCCAAACGGCTCCAGGGGTTAATAATAGTCTTCTGAGGCAAAGCAATGACTTTGTGTAAGTAAAAATAATCATATTTAACACGTTACAAAGTAAAATTCTAGCTTACGGCCAAACACAATCTACTTGTGCCTAATGCGCAACCTGTGACGCCAGAAGTAGCGTATAGTGCGTCATGGCGTAGCGTAAACATCAGCAGTGCGGAGCATTACTCGCATAAGTTGCGCTTGTATGTTCATTTGGCCGGAAGCTAGTTATTTTACTTTATAAAGTTTTAAATATTACTATTTTTCTTACACAAACTCATCGTTTTGCTTCAGAAGGCCTTTATTAACCCCCCGGAGCAGTGTGGAGCACTTTTATGATGGACAGATGCACTTTTATGATGATAGATGCACTTTTATGATGATAGATGCACTTTTATGATGGATAGATCCACTTTTATGATGATAGATGCACTTTTATGATGGATAGATCCACTTTTATGATGATAGATGCACTTTTATGATGATAGATGCACTTTTATGATGATAGATGCATTTTTATGATGGATAGATGCACTTTTATGATGATAGATGCACTTTTATGATGATAGATTCACTTTTATGATGGATAGATGCACTTTTATGATGAATAGATGCACTTTTATGATGGATAGATGCACTTATGATGGACAGATGCACTTTTATGATGAATAGATGCACTTTTATGATGGATAGATGCACTTTTATGATGATAGATGCACTTTTATGATGATAGATGCATTTTTATGATGGATAGATGCACTTTTATGATGATAGATTCACTTTTATGATGGATAGATGCACTTTTATGATGAATAGATGCACTTTTATGATGGATAGATGCACTTTTATGATGGACAGATGCACTTTTATGATGGATAGATGCACTTTTATGATGGATAGATGCACTTTTATGATGGATAGATGCACTTTTATGATGATAGATGCACTTTTATGATGGATAGATGCACTTTTATGATGGATAGATGCACTTTTATGATGATAGATGCACTTTTATGATGGATAGATACACTTTTATGATGGATAGATGCACTTTTATGATGGATAGATGCACTTTTATGATGGACAGATGCACTTTTATGATGGATATATGCACTTTTATGATGGATAAATGCACTTTTATGATGGATATATGCACTTTTATGATGATAGATGCAGTTTTATGATGGACAGATGCACTTTTATGATGGACAGAGGCACTTTAATGATGGACAGAGGCACTTTAATGATGATAGATGCACTTTTATGATGGACAGATGCACTTTTATGATGGACAGATGCAGAGGCACTTTAATGATGGACAGAGGCACTTTTATGATGGATAGAGGCACTTTTATGATGGATAGATGCACTTTTATGATGATAGATGCAGTTTTATGATGGATAGATGCACTTTTATGATGGACAGCTGCACTTTTATGATGGATAGATACACTTTTATGATGGACAGATGCACTTTTATGATGGATAGATGCACTTTTATGATGGATAGATGCACTTTTATGATGGATAGATGCACTTTTATGATGATAGATGCACTTTTATGATGGATAGATGCACTTTTATGATGATAGATGCACTTTTATGATGGATAGATGCACTTTTATGATGATAGATGCACTTTTATGATGGATAGATGCACTTTTATGATGATAGATGCACTTTTATTATGGACAAATGCACTTTTATGATGGACAGATGCACTTTTATGATGGACAGATGCACTTTAATGATGGACAGATGCACTTTTATGATGGACAGATGCACTTTTATGATGGACAGAGGCACTTTTATGATGGACAGATGCACTTTTATGATGGAGAGATGCACTTTAATGATGGACAGATGCACTTTTATGATGGATAGATGCACTTTTATGATGGATAGATGCACTTTTATGATGGACAGAGGCACTTTTATGATGGACAGATGCACTTTTATGATGATCAGATGCACTTTTTGAGATTCAATCTCTTGGTTGCAATCCACTGCCATTATAAAGCTGGGAAGAGCCAGGAGTCCCAGGACATTTAAAAAAAATATATAACTCTGATTGTGTTCGTCTGAAAGAAGAGTGTCTTATACACCTAGGATGACTTCAGAGAGAGTAAATCATGGGCTAATTTTAATTTTAAAGTGAACTACTCCTTTAACTCCCTCACCTCCAGGAGATCTGACGGATCTGCTTCCCTGTTCGCAGGTGGATGAGCTGATCAATCCCACGACGTGGCTGGACGCCGGAGCTCAGGTGCTGTTCTCCTTCTCTCTGGCGTTTGGAGGACTCATCTCCTTCTCCAGCTACAACTCTGTGCAGTGAGTCTGTGAACACACAACACTGTGAGCGGCGTAATATCTACACGAGGCAGATCGCTGGAGTTTAGGAAAGAGCTCATACAGTCAAAACAAAGATATAATTTTTTATATTTCTTTACTAGTGTGTGCAGGACACTATAGTTAATTTATGTAAGTGAGGAGAGAAAACTAGTGAAAGTAAACAGTGACATATTATACCTAGAAATGTTTCATACAGTGACTACCAGTAAAATGTATAAAAATTTGGGACTAGAAATTATTAAATAAAAAAATATAAAAAAGATTTTTTTTTTGGTTTGCCTGTATATTTCATCATATGTTCATATCATTCCATCAGTAATAACTGTGAGCAGGACGCCGTCACCATTTCCATCATCAACGGTCTGACCTCGGTTTACTCTGCAACCGTCATCTACTCCATCATCGGCTTCAGAGCCACCGAGAAATATGACGAGTGTTTCGAGAGGTGCGTCCTTCACTAACCATATCACATGACCTGTCCTTTCAAAGTTTGGGGTCAGTAAGAGTTAAAGTCCCCCTGTGGTCAATAACTGTACCCCTTAAAACTCATCTCTGATCACCAAACTTATATATTTAAATGTTTTTCCTAGAAAGAAAAATCCTCATGCCTTAAAATATCTTGAATGTAACTCGACACCCTTGCCTAATTTAGTATGCGCGGTTCTATGAATATGCAAATGAGCCCCGCCTCCACTCACTCAGAGATGCACTGGTTGACGATCACACGTTGATCTGATTGGTCAAGGTAGTGTGTGACGTCAGAAACACCAGCGATTTCACACCGTGTGTTTGAGACTGTCTTTGGTTCACTGCAGTTTAAAGCAGAAAATACTCAGCAATGCTGTCCACTTATGAACTTACACATGGTGTGTTACAGCAGATTAATAACACCACATACACACATAAACTACATTAAAAGCTGGATTTACAATCCAAAACAATCCAACAAATCCAAAAAATCTTACCAACCCCAAACTTTTGAATCTTAAATGTAACCTCGCTGTATTGTGTCCGACCTCGTGAGTGTTAAAGAGTGTGTGTCTCGACAGTAACATCCTGGCTCTGATGAACACGTTTGATCTGCCGGAGGGAAACGTCACAGAGAGCAACTATAACAGTGTTCTCCAGCATCTCAACTACACATCACCAGCCGTCATTCAGGAGCTCCAGCTCAAGACCTGCGACA
>NC_136894.1:31617131-31622131 GCF_949152265.1 Phoxinus phoxinus | reverse complement strand
GTTTTTTATCGACATTTAGAAAATATCGTGAAAGTTTTGTGCAAATCTGTAATGTAAACGCGGCTAATGTCAAACTGAACACTGCAGTTCTGTCACTCACCACATGATGTGTCCAGGACTGACGTGTGTGGTGTCGTTCGTGACGGCGCTGGTGTTCGTCCAGTCTTCGGGGAACTACTGGCTGGCTCTGTTCGACGGCTTCGCTGGCTCCATTCCTCTGCTGGTCATCGCCTTCTGCGAGATCATCGCTGTCGTCTACGTGTATGGGATCGACAGGTAAGAGTCAGCGTGGAAACTATGTTCCTACACTAGATGTTTCTCCAGCGCACATTATTAAACGCTTAATTAAAGGTTCTATACTGGGATCTTTCTGTTCCACAAAAGGTTCAATATAGTGGAAAAATGTTATTTAGGTTTATTAAAATGTCATTCGCACTAAGAAAACTGGTTCTGTTAAGAAATTATCACTGAAAGGTTCTGTGTAGATCCAATAATGGTTCTTCTGTGTGGGCAGAGGCTATTTACACTGACTCCGCCCACCATTGTCTGATTGGACCAGACAAAATTGCAAAAGAAACCTGTCTGATAACAGAACAGTGGCATAGACAGTAAGGCGGGTGGCGTTAGCTTTTGACGCAACGACCCAAGTTCGAATCTGAACACATTTTTTTCCTTTTCCCGCTGGATATGTACGGAAGCTTGTTTCCGCAACAGAATAAAAACTCAAATAAAAATCTCGCAATTCTGACTTTATAACATGCAATTGGAAGATATAATGTCAGAATTGCATGATATAAAGTTGCAATTGCGAAAAAAAGTTCTCGCAATTGTGAGTTTATATCTCGCAATTCTTTATAACACGCAATTATGACAATATATCAATTAATTCTGACATCTTTTCTCAGAATTGCAAGAAATAAACTCAAAACTTAAAAAAGACTGACTTTTTTCATAAGAATTGCGAGTTTATCTCACAATTGCGACTTTTATATCACGCAACTGGGAGATATAAAGTCAAAATTGCGAGATGTAAACTCGCAATTGTGAGATTAAATGTTGCAATTATCTTTTAAAATGTTTTATTCTGTGGCAGAAAAAGCTTCCATACTGAGAGGCGTTTATATTAAATACAGTTTATTTTAAAATTAAGAAAATATCTGAAAAGTTGAAATAAACTGCCTAAAGGGGTATTTAATATTGGGAATAAGGGTTAAGAGGGCAGTAATGTCATCCCAATAAGGCAGCATCCATTTATGATTTTAATAAATATAATAATCGTATACATTCAACATGTTGTTAGTATTGCATATATAATACACTAAGGTGCAAAAAGCATCTAACTACCTGGTGCAAATAAAATACATTGCTATTTACTCAAATTTATACTAATTCATTTTATAATTTAATGCATTTTCTGTAAAGCTGCTTTGAAACTGTGTATTGTGAAAAGCGCTGTATGAATAAATGTGACTTGACTGTCAGATGCACATAATAAACCTGGTAGACGAGTGTCCTCCGGTGTCAGGTGTTCTGTGAGGAGGAGGTAACGCTGCTGCTTATCTTCAGGTTTAATGAAGACATCGAGTTCATGATCGGACACAAGCCCAACATCTTCTGGCAGGTCACGTGGCGGTTCCTCAGTCCCCTCATCCTCCTGGTCATTCTGATCTTCTACTTCGTCACGACGGTCAGCAAACAGCTGACCTACAACGTCTGGGACCCACAATACGTACGTCAGAAGCAGCAAACACATTTACTCACACTATTACATACAGCTCACTTCTAATGTGTGACCCTGGACCACAAAACCAGTCACACGGGTCATTTCTTTACATTTTTAGATGTATACATAATCTGAAAGCTGAATAAATAATCTCTCCACTGATGTGTGGTTTGTTAGGATAGGACAATATTTGGTCGAGACACAACTATTGAAAATCTGGAATCTGAGGAGCAAAAAAATGTAAACATTGAGAAAATCTCCTTTAAAGTTGTGCATTTATGTTCACGATTGTGCTGCATTCACTCACAAAAATACATGTTTTATATATTTACGGTAGGACATTTACTAAATATCTTCATGGAACATGATCTTAATATCCTCATGATTTTTGACATAAAATAAAAATGTATAATTTTGACCCGTACGATGTATAGTTGCTATTGCCACAGATATACCCGTGCGGCTCCAGACTGGGTTTGGGATCCAGGGTCACAGATATGAGAGATGTTAAAGAAAATAACAGCGTAACATGAAACGACAAATTTACACTTTCTCAGCGAAAGTTTATGGGCGAAATCCACATCGAAATTTCACAATTCTGAGTTTATATCTCAAAATGATTACTTTTTGTTCTCACAATTGCAAGTTTACATCTCGCAATTATGTTGTTTTTTTTTGTTTCCACCGAGGAATAATTTTTTTTAATTATAAGGTAATTATGACCTTTTATCTTGCTATTCTGATTTTTTATTTTTTTTCAAGTTTCTTTCCTACAATTTCATCTTTTCTTAGAAATGTGAGAAAGAAGTCAGAACTATTACTATATATAAATAAAGTCAGAATTGTGAGATCAAAAGTTTCAATCCACTTTTTTCATTAGTTTTCCCCGTGGCGGATATAAGCTTCCACAGGTCAGCGCTGAATTCACGCCACAACTTGAAATTTTCACAAAAAAAATCCCCGCCCTCATGCAAAACTCCCAATAATATGGAAGCTTGTTTCCATATTATTGGGAACAATAATATTCCATATTATTATTATCCAGAAATAAACTTGCAATTCTGACTTTTTTTGCTCGCAATTGCAACTTTATATTTCGCAATTCTGACATCTTTTCTCAGAATTGTGAGATATAAACTCGCGATTGTGAGTTAAAAAGTCAAATTCTGAGGAAAAAAGGTAATTGCGACTTTTTATCTCACAATTCGGACTTTATAACGCAATTGTGAGAGATGTAAACTTGCAATTGTAAGAAAAAATGTCAGAATTTTTAGATAAAAAGTCTCAATTACCTTTTTTATTTTTTTATTCTGTGGCGGAAACCATCTTCCATATGATGGCGTATACTCCTGTGGGAATGACTGGATTTCGTCCGCAGACTCAGTAAACGTAACCGTGCGTTACTGTGAACGTTTCCTCGTCGCTCGTTATTCTAAAGAAAAAAATAATTTTTCTTTCACCATCAAATCAACTTCCAATGGATAAAATGAATAGCCTTGTTGACTATCCCGTTTCTATGGAAGCTTTTTTCTGCCACGGAAATTTTTCTTTTTAAACGTTTGTAATTGCGTGATTTTATCTGATTTTAAAACTTGTAATTGAAAGGTTTATATTTACTTTTATATTTTATTTGCATAGCAAACTCTACGAATTTTGAGATATAAATTCACAATTGCGAGTAAAAAAGTAAATTGCGAGTTTATTGTGATTTTCTCGCAATTCCGAGATTTTAGCTTTTTTCTAAGAATTTTGAGATATAAATTCACAATTGCAGGTAAAAAAGTAAATTGAGAGTTTATTGTGATTTTCTCGCAATTCCAAGGTTTTAGCTTTTTTCTACGAATTTTGAGATATAAATTCACAATTGCGAGTAAAAAAGTAAATTGCGAGTTTATTGTGATTTTCTCGCAATTCCGAGGTTTTAGCTTTTTTCTATGAATTTTGAGATATAAATTCACAATTGCGAGGAAAAAAGTAAATTGCGAGTTTATTGTGATTTTCTCGCAATTCCGAGGTTTTAGCTTTTTTCTACGAACTTTGAGATATAAATTCACAATTGCGAGTAAAAAAGTAAATTGCGAGTTTATTGTGATTTTCTCGCAATTCCGAGGTTTTAGCTTTTTTCTATGAATTTTGAGATATAAATTCACAATTGCGAGGAAAAAAGTAAATTGCGAGTTTATTGTGATTTTCTCGCAATTCCGAGGTTTTAGCTTTTTTCTACGAACTTTGAGATATAAATTCACAATTGCGAGTAAGAAAGTAAATTGCGAGTTTATTGTGATTTTCTCGCAATTCCGAGGTTTTAGCTTTTTTCTACAATTTTTGAGATATAAATTCACAATTGCGAGGAAAAAAGTCAGAATTGTGAGTTGCAATTACCTTTTACATTTTTTTACTCCATGACGGAAACAAGCTTCCATATGTTTGACTCTTAAATATCACATATTACAGAAGAAAAACCGGTTATAGGCCTACACAATTTCACATCAACTGATCCACAGCTCACCCCCCCCCTCTCCCTTTCAGGAGTATTTCCCGACGCTGAGAGAGGTGGAGTACCCGAACTGGATCAGCGCCGTGATCTTCGTGCTGGCCGGGATCCCCAGCCTGTGCATCCCTGGGGTCGGCATCGGCCTGGTTCTGTGGAGATGCTGCACGAAGGGAAGGAAAACCAACGACAGCTTCATTTCTGAAAAACAGGAAATAAGTGTCAACACAATAGCGTAGCTTCCACGCGGGACAGGCGATTAGCTTCCGTTTCTGTGGAGAACATTCGGAACTTCCCGCAGATAAAGACAACAAACAAGTGCAAAAATGAACAACGCAAACTTACACTTACAAAATCACAAAGAAGAAGAATGCAGTATAAATATGTATAAAGTGTATACAGTGCAAAATGACGTTTAATAACATTATAGACGCCAGCCATTGCACTCCTAAACATGTATCCTGTCATGTACATAATCATCAATGTCATTGTTTTGCTGGGTCTCTGTCCACTTTATTTTGTGATATGTACATTATTTTGAATATGCGAGACTTCAGATTAGCTATATCAAACTATTTACGCTACAAACCAGTATGTTTATGATTATGCTAATAAATGAATATAATTTGATAACACATAGTTTCTGCAACATCATTGAGTAGCATAACCGTTTTCAATAACTGGAAGCTAACGACACCGGAAGCCGCGCACGCTATTATATAGAAAAACATTATAAAAACACATAAAAAACAAAACAAAACACAATTTGGTTAATTATAATTAAGG
>NC_136894.1:31604631-31612131 GCF_949152265.1 Phoxinus phoxinus | reverse complement strand
TTGACAGATAAAAAAACAACGTTCATAAAAATCATGTTTTTCCTCAGTGTTTCTGGAATCAAGATACATTTACTGGAGAAGCAAAATGAGTGAAGATATTAAGATAAAAAATATCATAATCTTGTTTCCCCTTTGAATTAAGATAATTTTTTCTGGCCAAATTGGCAGATATTTGTTTTTCATTTAAACTTAATATCTTCAGTCATTTTGCTCCAAAATTAAATGCATCTTGATTTCAGAATGTTTAGATTTTTGTGCTGGAAAACGAGACTTGATTAAAGATTAAATTGAGCAATTTCAGTGTCAAAATTGTTTAAAAATTGTGTATCACTTCACACAGCCAATGCATTAACCAACGACGAGCAATTTATTTATTCACAGCATGCATTTGTTTAATGCACTTTAATAAAAAGGCAATTGTTCATGTTACTACAGATCCTCTTGATATTAAAAATGTATTCCTCAAGCTGAAATTAACATTTTAAATCTAAAAAATATTTAAAAAATTGAAATTAAGTTCAATAAATGTTGTATTGCTTTATATTGTAATGAATGCAGTTAACTAATGAAACCATTCTGTAAAGCGTTTAAAAAAAATCACTTTAAAATGTTGTTGAAAGCAAATGTCGTTGATTACCTTTCCTTCCTGAAAATTTAAGTTAATAAATAATAAATCAAGTTAGGTAATAATAAAATTGATCACAATAATGACGACTTTGGCACTTTTCCACTCACACTAATTGGCATCGATGGCTCCATGAAGAACTTTTAACATTTTAAGAATGTATCAGGGTGTTTCTTCAACTACGGGCACTTTTAGCCTTGTGAAGTTGAATAAAAAAAAATTGTTCAAAGGTCACGAAACACAGTCTCATAAGTTTAAATAATTTGTCTAGTTTTAAGGCCTGTAAGTGGACAAACTTAGATTACAAGAGAAATTGTAAATATTTTAATTTTTTTCCGACCTGCAATGAACAAATGTCATTTCCACCACATCTCAATATACAGCTTTTATTTAAAAATAGAATAACTTATTCCACTCAAGAATTGTCTAAGATCATTTTTGTAACTAGTTTTATCAGTTTTTCCACAATGTACAACAATTATACATTTGTCAATGAGATAAATTAACTGCCCTAAGGACCAAATGCTGAACTGTACACCTGTCACACTCTTAAAGTTAATATTGGTTTGGGCAAGAGCTTATTAGAAAATAAATTAATTGAATTTTTATATTAAGTAGAGCATGATCTCATAAATTGTGGATACATTTTTAATGTGTAATGAGAACTTTTTTAATATTTAAAAAAAGTGTGTGTGGTGATGGAAATGACAGGGCGGTGGTGGAAATGACAGGGTGTTGTGGAAATGACAATGAATTAACGTGAATGTATAAAAACAGTAGAGATATTTATTAGAACATTTTTTTAACTCATCACACTCATTAAACTCGATTCACAAAGTCATTAAACATAACCACCTGTTTTAGTGTACTGCTGAGTTTGATGTATAAAACTGATTTTTCCCACAGATGAATGGTTACAGTGCATACTTAAATAAAAATAGATAAAAATTAAATCAATTAATATTAAAGTAATATAATTTAGAAAAGAAAAAAAATCATAATCCATCCATCTAACCATCTTCTATCCGCTTATCTGGGGGCCGGGTCGCGGGGGCAGCAGTCTAAGCAGAGATGCCCAGACTTCCCTTTCCCTAGCCACTTCCTCTAGCTCTTCCGGGGGGACTCCGAGGCATTCCCAGAACAGCCGGGAGACATAGTCCCGGGAAGGCGTCCAGGAGGCATCCGGAACAGATGCCCAAGCCACCTCAGCTGACCCCTCTCGATGTGGAGGAGCAGCGGCTCTACTCTGAGCTCCTTCCGAGTGACCGAGCTCCTCACCCGATCTCTAAGTGAACGCCCAGCCATCCTGCGCCTGTATCCGGGATCTTGTCCTTTCGGTCATGACCCCCGGTAAATGAGAGCTTCGCCTCGCAGCTCAGCTCCTTCTTCACCACGACAGACCGGTACATCGACCGCATTACTGCAGCAGCTGCAATCCGTCTGTCAATCTCCCGTTCCATCCTTCCATCACTCGTGAACAAAACCCCAAGATAGTTAAACTCCTCCACTTGAGGCAGGAACTCTCCACCAACCTGAAGTAGGCAAGCCACCCTTTTCCAACTGAGGACCATGGCCTCGGATTTGGAGTTTGCTGATTCTCATCCCAGCCGCTTCACACTCAGCTACAAACCGTCCCAGTGCACACTGAAGGTCCTGGTCTGTTGAGGCCAACACGACAACATCATCCTTCATCCATGCAAAAAGCAGACACGAAATCATGTGGTCCCCAAACCTGACACCCTCCGGCCCGTGGCTGCACCTAGAAATTCTGTCCATAAAAATTATGAACAGAATTGTTGACAAAGGGCAGCCCTGCCAGAGTCCAATATGCACCGGGAACAAGTCTGACTTACTGCCGCCAATGCGAACCAATAATTAATAATAATTTGTTACATTTATATAGCGCTTTTTCTGAGACCTCAAATCGCTTTACATAGAAGGGAGAATCTCCTCAACCATCACCAATGTGCAGCATCACTTGGATGATGCGACGGCAGCCATATTGCGCCACAACGCCCACCACACACCAGCTTACTGGTGTAGAGGAGACAGAGTGATGAAGCCAATCAGTGTATGGGGATGATTAGGAGGCCATGATGGACAGAGGCCGCTGGGCATATATTTTTGGCCAGGATGCCGGGGTTACACCCCTACTATTTTTCAAAGGACATCCTGGGAGTTTTAAGGACCACAGAGAGTCAGGGCCTCGGTTTAACGTCTCATCCGAAGGACGGCACTCTTTTGGCAGTATAGTGTCCCCATCACTACACTGGGGTGTTAGGACCTACACAGACCACAGGGTGAGCGCCCCCTGCTGGCCTCACTAACACCTCTACCAGCAGCAACCTGTTTTTTCTCAGGGGGTCTCCCATCCAGGTACTAACCAGGCTCAGCCCTGCTTAGCGCCAGTGGGCAACCAGTCTTGGGCTACAGGGTGATATGGTTGCTGGAACCAAGCTCAATGCGAACCAAGCTCCTGCTCCAGTCGTACAGGGTCGTACAACAGCCCTTAGCAAAGGGCCCCGGACCCCATACTCTCAGAGCACCCTCCACAGGACGCCACGAGGGACACAGTCGAATGCCTTCTCCAAACCCACAAAGCACATGTGGATTATTTGGGGAAATTCCCATGAACCCTCCAGCACCCTGGAGAGGGTATAGAGCTGGTCCAGTGTTTCACGACCGGGATGAATAACCTTACTGTTCCCCCTGTAGTTGGAACACACCCTCCAGTCCCCCTTCTTGAAAAGAGGGACCACCACCCTAGTCTGCCAGTCCAGAGGTACTGTCCCCAACTGCCACGCGATGCTGCAGAGACGTGTCAGCCAAGACAGCCGCACAACATCCAGAGACTTGAGGTACTCAGGGCGGATCTCATCCACCCCCGGTGCCTTGCCACGAGGAGTTTCTTGACTACCTCGGTGACTTCAGCTTGGGTGATTGACGAGTCCACCTCCGAGCCCTCGGCCTCTGCTTCCTCAATGGAAGACATGTCGGTGGGATTGAGGAGGTCCTCTAAGTATTCCTTCCACCGTTCGACGATATCCCCAGTTGAGGTTAACAGCTGCCCACCTCCACTGTAGACAGCGGTGGTAGAGCACTGCTTCCCCGCCCTGAGGCGCCGGACGCTTTGCCAGAATCTCTTCGAGGCCAACCGGTAGTCCTTCTCCATGACCTAACCGAACTCCTCCCAGGGGCATATAGCCCCGGACAACATAGCTCCTAGGATCATTCGGGTACTCAAACCCCTTCCACCACTATAAGGTGGCAGTTCAAGGAGGAGAGGGATATATATATATCATAATATAAATATAAAAAGTATTGTAATACATTATAATATAATCAATCAATTGTACTTTGTAACCATAAATGTAATTTCCACCACATGCTGTCATTTCCACCACAGAGGGCAGTGTGATGGAAATGACTGTGGTGGAAATGACATTTCTGTATTTTTTTGTGAAAAAATGGAAGATAGCTTCACTGATTAGCTTTGAATTAATACTAGCATTTCATGTATGCAAAATACTCTTATTTAACTTAAAATTTGTAACTTTTTAAAAACACCCTTGAAGGTACAGCATGTTTGGAAATGACGTAGAATAAAAATATAAACTGATCAAGCAATATTTACCTTGATTTTTCTTCTTATGTTCTTGATGAAAAATTAAATTGCCTCCATGTCCAACATGTGCTCTGATGTCACTGAACATTTCCATAGAAACCACCTAAACAATCTTTCACACAAACTTTTTAAAGGGACATTACAGTGTTGTGGTGGAAATGACACCAATACTGTGGGACAGCTATATTTTGTATAAAAAGTAATATTGATAGTGGTCTCACATTAAATATTATAATGTATTTTAATTATTCTACTAGTGCTTAATTTAGGTATATTCATAGTTACCAGATAATTAATATTTTTAAACTGTATTTTCATTGTTGAAGTTAAAAAGTCTGGGTGTGGGACAAGGATAAAACAGTGATTTTGACACCTATAAGGAGGTTGAAAAGTATGAAAAAATTATAATAGAAAGGTGGTAAAAAGTTTTTAAGGTGGTTTTATTGTTAGTTTGACAAAGAAATAGGAATTTGTCCAAAATTATATGTATTTTAAAAAATATGACCAAAGTACATAAAAGTGCCCATAGTCTAAGAATCACCCATCAATTGACCGTTCGCAAAGACCCGCCCCCTTTAGTTACTGTTGCTATGTCCGACAAGCCACGCCTCTTCCTTTGCCACACCAAAAACACATCGCGAAGCAGATACTGACAACACACTGACAAACACAGATCAGCTTACTTTATAAAACAGTCTCAACTATCCAATTTGGTATTTTTTTAATGAAATGTAAACAATAAATAGCGTTTTGTGTCTCTTTAATGTGTGTGACAGATCGCTGTGTCGCCTCAGTTAAAGCCGCTCGTGAACCGATCATCTCTTCCTTCTAGTTCATTTATAGCATCAAATAAACATGAATGAACATCAGAAGGAATGTTGTTTTAACCGCGGAAAGACGTCAGTACACTCCGCTTCTCAAGCTCAAATCCTCCAACATTAATCTACTAACTCTCCTGACTACTTTGTCCGACAAAAATGTCGGATTCGGCGGATCACAGTAGCATATTTCAATACCCACATTTGAAGGTTGTGTGTGTGTGTGTGTGAGGTGCGTTCCTGATCCCGTACCTGATCGCGCTGGTGTTCGAGGGTCTTCCTCTGCTGTATCTGGAGCTGGCGATCGGGCAGAGTCTGAGGAAGGGCAGTATCGGCGTCTGGCACTCCATCTCTCCTCTGCTGGGCGGACTGGGTGAGATCCACATCTACACTGGGAAACACACCTTCAACATTTCTTATCTGAGCATTTATCTTTTGTCAAATTAACTTAGTTAATGAATGTGATTCAGATAGCATGATATTTTACGTTTCTATTTATTAAACCAATCCTTTGTTGTATTAACTACACTGACTCTTTCAGAAACATAAATAAATCTAAAAGTCCTCCTGTTGTGAAAATCAAGTTATTAATGTGGTTTATATATCTGAGCTGACTGGAGGCGGGGCTCATTTGCATATTCATAGAACCGCGCATACTAAATGAGGCAAGAGTGCGAGTTACATTCAAGATATTTTAAGGCATGAAGAATTTTTTTTATTTTTTCCAAACTTTACTGATCGTGTATGTTCATTTTTTCATGACTTTCCATGAGCAAATGTTTAATGTCTTCTTAGAGCGTGTTACTGTGTCTCCAACGCTTTATGAGTTCATAAAGGCATGATTGAGTTATGACAGTGTAAACGGCAGGTGTGGCGTCGATGATCCTCTCCTTCCTGGTGGGCTTGTTCTACAACACGATTCTGGCCTGGGTTCTGTGGTACTTCTTCCACTCGTTTGAGGATCCGCTGCCCTGGAGTCAGTGTCCAATCAACGACAACAACACGGGTACAGAGACACAAACACGTCGCACAACAACACACACACTAAGGATCCTCGTTAAACGCTCAATACTGTAATATAGTGAACACTAAACGAAGCAGCATCAGGAAGTAATTAAAAAAAAAGATTAAATAAAATAGGAGTAATATAGAATATAGAAGTAAAATAAAGTAAATAATAAAAAATATAATAATATACATTAAAAATAAATAAACAAAAAATATAAATGAATACATATATATATAAATGTAAATGAATATGAGTGAATACTGTAACGTGTGTGTGTGTGTGTGTGTGTGGCAGGTCTCGTAGAGGAGTGTGTGATCAGCACACCGGTGAACTACTTCTGGTACCGGCAGACGCTGAACATCTCGCCGGGCCTGGAGACGAGCGGCTCTCTGCAGTGGTGGCTCGTGCTGTGCCTCGCCTCGGCCTGGAGCATCGTCTACATCTGCTTCATACGGGGCATCGAGACCATCGGGAAGGTGCTGAGCTTTAGCATATACAGCATCACAAGCCGCGTCTACATTAGCCTTCAAACTGCGCGAGCTTTAGTATATACAGCATCACAGCCCGCGTTTACATTAGCCTTCAAACTGCGCAAGCTTTAGCATATACAGCATCACAAGCCGCGTCTACATTAGCCTTCAAACTGCGCGAGCTTTAGTATATACAGCATCACAGCCCGCGTTTACATTAGCCTTCAAACTGCGCGAGCTTTAGGATATACAGCATCACAGCCCGCGTTTACATTAGCCTTCAAACTGCGCGAGCTTTAGCATGTACAGCATCACAGCCTGCGTTTACATTAGCCTTCAAACTGCGCGAGCTTTAGCATGTACAGCATCACAGCCCGCGTTTACATTAGCCTTCAAACTGCACAAGCTTTAGCATATACAGCATCACAACCCGCGTTTACATTACCCTTCAAACTGCGCGAGCTTTAGCATATACAGCATCACAGCCCGCGTTTACATTAGCCTTCAAACTGCGCGAGCTTTAGCATATACAGCATCACAGCCCGCGTTTACATTAGCCTTCAAACTGCGCGAGCTTTAGCATATACAGCATCACAACCCACGTTTACATTAGCGTTCAAACTGCGCAAACTTTAGCATATACAGCATCACAAGCCGCGTTTACATTAGCCTTCAAACTGCGCGAGCTTTAGCATATACAGCATCACAAGCCGCGTTTACATTACCCTTCAAACTGCACGAGCTTTAGCATATACAGCATCACAGCCCGCGTTTACATTAGCCTTCAAACTGCGTAAGCTTAAGCATATACAGCATCACAAGCCACGTTTACATTAGCCTTCAAACTGCGCGAGCTTTAGCATATACAGCATCACAAGCCAAGTTTACATTAGCCTTCAAACTGCGCGAGCTTTAGCATATACAGCATCACAAGCCAAGTTTACATTACCCTT
>NC_136894.1:31489631-31597131 GCF_949152265.1 Phoxinus phoxinus | reverse complement strand
ACACTCTTCTGCTCAGGAGAACACACACACCGCCACACTCTTCTGCTCAGGAGAACACACACCGCCACACTCTTCTGCTCAGGAGAACACACACACCGCCACACTCTTCTGCTCAGGAGAACACACACACCGCCACACTCTTCTGCTCAGGAGAACACACACACCGCCACACTCTTCTGCTCAGGAGAACACACACCGCCACACTCTTCTGCTCAGGAGAACACACACCGCCGCACTCTTCTGCTCAGGAGAACACACACCGCCACACTCTTCTGCTCAGGAGAACACACACCGCCGCACTCTTCTGCTCAGGAGAACACACACCGCCGCACTCTTCTGCTCAGGAGAACACACACCGCCACACTCTTCTGCTCAGGAGAACACACACCGCCACACTCTTCTGCTCAGGAGAACACACACACCGCCACACTCTTCTGCTCAGGAGAACACACACCGCCACACTCTTCTGCTCAGGAGAACACACACACCGCCACACTCTTCTGCTCAGGAGAACACACACCGCCACACTCTTCTGCTCAGGAGAACACACACCGCCACACTCTTCTGCTCCGGAGAACACACACACACACCGCCACACTCTTCTGCTCAGGAGAACACACACACACACCGCCACACTCTTCTGCTCAGGAGAACACACACCGCCACACTCTTCTGCTCAGGAGAACACACACCGCCACACTCTTCTGCTCCGGAGAACACACACACACACCGCCACACTCTTCTGCTCAGGAGAACACACACCGCCACACTCTTCTGCTCAGGAGAACACACACCGCCACACTCTTCTGCTCAGGAGAACACACACCGCCACACTCTTCTGCTCAGGAGAACACACACACCGCCACACTCTTCTGCTCAGGAGAACACACACACCGCCACACTCTTCTGCTCAGGAGAACACACACACACACCGCCACACTCTTCTGCTCAGGAGAACACACACCGCCACACTCTTCTGCTCAGGAGAACACACACACCGCCACACTCTTCTGCTCAGGAGAACACACACACCGCCACACTCTTCTGCTCAGGAGAACACACACCGCCACACTCTTCTGCTCAGGAGAACACACACACCGCCACACTCTTCTGCTCAGGAGAACACACACCGCCACACTCTTCTGCTCAGGAGAACACACACCGCCACACTCTTCTGCTCAGGAGAACACACACCGCCACACTCTTCTGCTCAAGAGAACACACACACACCACACTCTTCTGCTCAGGAGAACACACACACCGCCACACTCTTCTGCTCAGGAGAACACACACCGCCACACTCTTCTGCTCAGGAGAACACACACCGCCACACTCTTCTGCTCAGGAGAACACACACCGCCGCACTCTTCTGCTCAGGAGAACACACACCGCCGCACTCTTCTGCTCAGGAGAACACACACCGCCGCACTCTTCTGCTCAGGAGAACACACACCGCCACACTCTTCTGCTCAGGAGAACACACACCGCCACACTCTTCTGCTCAGGAGAACACACACACCGCCACACTCTTCTGCTCAGGAGAACACACACCGCCACACTCTTCTGCTCAGGAGAACACACACACCGCCACACTCTTCTGCTCAGGAGAACACACACCGCCACACTCTTCTGCTCAGGAGAACACACACCGCCACACTCTTCTGCTCCGGAGAACACACACACACACCGCCACACTCTTCTGCTCAGGAGAACACACACACACACCGCCACACTCTTCTGCTCAGGAGAACACACACCGCCACACTCTTCTGCTCAGGAGAACACACACCGCCACACTCTTCTGCTCCGGAGAACACACACACACACCGCCACACTCTTCTGCTCAGGAGAACACACACCGCCACACTCTTCTGCTCAGGAGAACACACACCGCCACACTCTTCTGCTCAGGAGAACACACACCGCCACACTCTTCTGCTCAGGAGAACACACACACCGCCACACTCTTCTGCTCAGGAGAACACACACACCGCCACACTCTTCTGCTCAGGAGAACACACACACACACCGCCACACTCTTCTGCTCAGGAGAACACACACCGCCACACTCTTCTGCTCAGGAGAACACACACACCGCCACACTCTTCTGCTCAGGAGAACACACACACCGCCACACTCTTCTGCTCAGGAGAACACACACACCGCCACACTCTTCTGCTCAGGAGAACACACACACACACCGCCACACTCTTCTGCTCAGGAGAACACACACACCGCCACACTCTTCTGCTCAGGAGAACACACACCGCCACACTCTTCTGCTCAGGAGAACACACACACCGCCACACTCTTCTGCTCAGGAGAACACACACACCGCCACACTCTTCTGCTCAGGAGAACACACACCGCCACACTCTTCTGCTCAGGAGAACACACACCGCCACACTCTTCTGCTCAGGAGAACACACACCGCCACACTCTTCTGCTCAAGAGAACACACACACACCACACTCTTCTGCTCAGGAGAACACACACACCGCCACACTCTTCTGCTCAGGAGAACACACACCGCCACACTCTTCTGCTCAGGAGAACACACACACCGCCACACTCTTCTGCTCAGGAGAACACACACCGCCACACTCTTCTGCTCAAGAGAACACACACACACCACACTCTTCTGCTCAGGAGAACACACACACCGCCACACTCTTCTGCTCAGGAGAACACACACCGCCACACTCTTCTGCTCAGGAGAACACACACACCGCCACACTCTTCTGCTCAGGAGAACACACACCGCCACACTCTTCTGCTCAGGAGAACACACACCGCCACACTCTTCTGCTCAGGAGAACACACACACACACCGCCACACTCTTCTGCTCAGGAGAACACACACCGCCACACTCTTCTGCTCAGGAGAACACACACCGCCACACTCTTCTGCTCAGGAGAACACACACCGCCACACTCTTCTGCTCAGGAGAACACACACACCGCCACACTCTTCTGCTCAGGAGAACACACACCGCCACACTCTTCTGCTCCGGAGAACACACACACCGCCACACTCTTCTGCTCAGGAGAACACACACACCGCCACACTCTTCTGCTCAGGAGAACACACACACCGCCACACTCTTCTGCTCAGGAGAACACACACACCGCCACACTCTTCTGCTCAGGAGAACACACACACCGCCACACTCTTCTGCTCAGGAGAACACACACACCGCCACACTCTTCTGCTCAGGAGAACACACACCGCCACACTCTTCTGCTCAGGAGAACACACACACCGCCACACTCTTCTGCTCAGGAGAACACACACCGCCACACTCTTCTGCTCAGGAGAACACACACACCGCCACACTCTTCTGCTCAGGAGAACACACACCGCCACACTCTTCTGCTCAGGAGAACACACACACCGCCACACTCTTCTGCTCAGGAGAACACACACACCGCCACACTCTTCTGCTCAGGAGAACACACACACCGCCACACTCTTCTGCTCAGGAGAACACACACCGCCACACTCTTCTGCTCAGGAGAACACACACCGCCACACTCTTCTGCTCAGGAGAACACACACACCACCACACTCTTCTGCTCAGGAGAACACACACACCGCCACACTCTTCTGCTCAGGAGAACACACACCGCCACACTCTTCTGCTCAGGAGAACACACACACCGCCACACTCTTCTGCTCAGGAGAACACACACCGCCACACTCTTCTGCTCAGGAGAACACACACACCGCCACACTCTTCTGCTCAGGAGAACACACACCTCCACACTCTTCTGCTCAGGAGAACACACACACCGCCACACTCTTCTGCTCAGGAGAACACACACCGCCACACTCTTCTGCTCAGGAGAACACACACCGCCACACTCTTCTGCTCAGGAGAACACACACACCGCCACACTCTTCTGCTCAGGAGAACACACACACCGCCACACTCTTCTGCTCAGGAGAACACACACACCGCCACACTCTTCTGCTCAGGAGAACACACACACCGCCACACTCTTCTGCTCAGGAGAACACACACCTCCACACTCTTCTGCTCAGGAGAACACACACACCGCCACACTCTTCTGCTCAGGAGAACACACACACCGCCACACTCTTCTGCTCAGGAGAACACACACACCGCCACACTCTTCTGCTCAGGAGAACACACACACCGCCACACTCTTCTGCTCAGGAGAACACACACCGCCACACTCTTCTGCTCAGGAGAACACACACCGCCACACTCTTCTGCTCAGGAGAACACACACCGCCACACTCTTCTGCTCAAGAGAACACACACACACCACACTCTTCTGCTCAGGAGAACACACACACCGCCACACTCTTCTGCTCAGGAGAACACACACCGCCACACTCTTCTGCTCAGGAGAACACACACCGCCACACTCTTCTGCTCAGGAGAACACACACCGCCACACTCTTCTGCTCAAGAGAACACACACACACCACACTCTTCTGCTCAGGAGAACACACACACCGCCACACTCTTCTGCTCAGGAGAACACACACCGCCACACTCTTCTGCTCAGGAGAACACACACCGCCACACTCTTCTGCTCAGGAGAACACACACACACACCGCCACACTCTTCTGCTCAGGAGAACACACACCGCCACACTCTTCTGCTCAGGAGAACACACACCGCCACACTCTTCTGCTCAGGAGAACACACACCGCCACACTCTTCTGCTCAGGAGAACACACACACCGCCACACTCTTCTGCTCAGGAGAACACACACCGCCACACTCTTCTGCTCCGGAGAACACACACACCGCCACACTCTTCTGCTCAGGAGAACACACACACCGCCACACTCTTCTGCTCAGGAGAACACACACACCGCCACACTCTTCTGCTCAGGAGAACACACACACCGCCACACTCTTCTGCTCAGGAGAACACACACACCGCCACACTCTTCTGCTCAGGAGAACACACACACCGCCACACTCTTCTGCTCAGGAGAACACACACACCGCCACACTCTTCTGCTCAGGAGAACACACACCGCCACACTCTTCTGCTCAGGAGAACACACACACCGCCACACTCTTCTGCTCAGGAGAACACACACACCGCCACACTCTTCTGCTCAGGAGAACACACACACCGCCACACTCTTCTGCTCAGGAGAACACACACACCGCCACACTCTTCTGCTCAGGAGAACACACACACACACCGTCAACACACAAAATATTATTATAATGTAAATCATCAGTTCTCTCTGTGAATATACAGTAAAGTGTAATTTACTCCAGTCTTCAGTGTCACATGATCCTCCAGAGATCAGTGTTATTAGGGGGAAATAAATACAAGAAATCAATACTTTTATTCATCAAGGATTAATTAAATTGATCAAAAGTTACAAAAGATTCTATTTCAAATTAATGCTGTTCTTTTGAACTTTCTATTCATCAAAAAAATCCTGAAAAAAATTGTACAGAACTGGTATAATAATCATAAATGTGTCTTGAGCATCAGATCCTCATATTACACTGATCTCTGGAGGATCATGTGACACTGAAGACTGGAGTAATGACTGGAGTTGATCACAGGAGTAAATTACACTTTACTGTATATTCACAGAGAGAACTGATGATTTAAAGTGTTTCACAATATTACTGTTTTTTATAAACTAAACACAACCTTGGTGAGCAGAAGAGACTTTTCTTTTAAACACATTAAAACCTCCCCGACGCAAACGTTTGTCAGGTAGTGTGTGTGTGACGGAGACGTTTGTCAGGTAGTGTGTGTGTGATGCAGACGTTTGTCAGGTAGTGTGTGTGTGACGGAGACGTTTGTCAGGTAGTGTGTGTGTGACGGAGACGTTTGTCAGGTAGTGTGTGTGTGACGGAGACGTTTGTCAGGTAGTGTGTGTGTGACGGAGACGTTTGTCAGGCAGTGTGTGTGTGACGGAGACGTTTGTCAGGCAGTGTGTGTGTGACGGAGACGTTTGTCAGGCAGTGTGTGTGTGACGCAGATGTTTGTCAGGTAGTGTGTGTGTGACGCAGACGTTTGTCAGGTAGTGTGTGTGTGACGCAGACGTTTGTCAGGCAGTGTGTGTGTGACGGAGACGTTTGTCAGGTAGTGTGTGTGTGATGCAGACGTTTGTCAGGTAGTGTGTGTGACGCAGACGTTTGTCAGGCAGTGTGTGTGTGACGCAGACGTTTGTCAGGTAGTGTGTGTGTGACGGAGACGTTTGTCAGGTAGTGTGTGTGTGACGGAGACGTTTGTCAGGTAGTGTGTGTGACGCAGACGTTTGTCAGGTAGTGTGTGTGTGACGGAGACGTTTGTCAGGCAGTGTGTGTGTGACGCAGACGTTTGTCAGGTAGTGTGTGTGTGACGGAGACGTTTGTCAGGTAGTGTGTGTGACGCAGACGTTTGTCAGGTAGTGTGTGTGTGACGGAGACGTTTGTCAGGCAGTGTGTGTGTGACGCAGACGTTTGTCAGGTAGTGTGTGTGATGCAGACGTTTGTCAGGTAGTGTGTGTGTGAGACGCAAACGTTTGTCAGGCAGTGTGTGTGTGACGGAGACGTTTGTCAGGCAGTGTGTGTGTGACGGAGACGTTTGTGTGTGACGGAGACGTTTGTCAGGCAGTGTGTGTGTGACGCAAACGTTTGTCAGGCAGTGTGTGTGTGACGCAGATGTTTGTCAGGTAGTGTGTGTGTGACGCAGACGTTTGTCAGGCAGTGTGTGTGTGACGGAGACGTTTGTCAGGTAGTGTGTGTGACGCAGACGTTTGTCAGGTAGTGTGTGTGTGACGGAGACGTTTGTCAGGTAGTGTGTGTGACGCAGACGTTTGTCAGGTAGTGTGTGTGTGAGACGCAAACGTTTGTCAGGCAGTGTGTGTGTGACGGAGACGTTTGTCAGGCAGTGTGTGTGTGACGCAAACGTTTGTCAGGCAGTGTGTGTGTGACGCAGATGTTTGTCAGGTAGTGTGTGTGTGACGCAGACGTTTGTCAGGTAGTGTGTGTGTGACGCAGACGTTTGTCAGGTAGTGTGTGTGTGACGCAGACGTTTGTCAGGCAGTGTGTGTGTGACGGAGACGTTTGTCAGGTAGTGTGTGTGTGACGCAGACGTTTGTCAGGCAGTGTGTGTGTGACGGAGACGTTTGTCAGGTAGTATGTGTGTGACGCAGACGTTTGTCAGGTAGTGTGTGTGTGACGCAGACGTTTGTCAGGCAGTGTGTGTGTGACGGAGACGTTTGTCAGGTAGTATGTGTGTGACGGAGACGTTTGTCAGGTAGTGTGTGTGTGACGGAGACGTTTGTCAGGTAGTGTGTGTGTGATGCAGACGTTTGTCAGGCAGTGTGTGTGTGACGGAGACGTTTGTCAGGTAGTGTGTGTGTGACGGAGACGTTTGTCAGGCAGTGTGTGTGTGACGGAGACGTTTGTCAGGTAGTGTGTGTGACACAGACGTTTGTCAGGTAGTGTGTGTGTGACGGAGACGTTTGTCAGGTAGTGTGTGTGTGACGGAGACGTTTGTCAGGTAGTATGTGTGTGACGGAGACGTTTGTCAGGTAGTGTGTGTGTGACGGAGACGTTTGTCAGGTAGTGTGTGTGTGATGCAGACGTTTGTCAGGCAGTGTGTGTGTGACGGAGACGTTTGTCAGGTAGTATGTGTGTGACGGAGACGTTTGTCAGGTAGTGTGTGTGTGACGGAGACGTTTGTCAGGTAGTGTGTGTGTGACGGAGACGTTTGTCAGGTAGTATGTGTGTGACGGAGACGTTTGTCAGGTAGTATGTGTGTGACGCAGACGTTTGTCAGGTAGTGTGTGTGTGACGGAGACGTTTGTCAGGTAGTGTGTGTGTGATGCAGACGTTTGTCAGGCAGTGTGTGTGTGACGGAGACGTTTGTCAGGTAGTGTGTGTGACACAGACGTTTGTCAGGCAGTGTGTGTGTGACGGAGACGTTTGTCAGGTAGTATGTGTGTGACGCAGACGTTTGTCAGGTAGTGTGTGTGTGACGCAGACGTTTGTCAGGCAGTGTGTGTGTGACGGAGACGTTTGTCAGGTAGTATGTGTGTGACGGAGACGTTTGTCAGGTAGTGTGTGTGTGACGGAGACGTTTGTCAGGTAGTGTGTGTGTGATGCAGACGTTTGTCAGGCAGTGTGTGTGTGACGGAGACGTTTGTCAGGTAGTGTGTGTGACACAGACGTTTGTCAGGTAGTGTGTGTGTGACGGAGACGTTTGTCAGGTAGTGTGTGTGTGATGCAGACGTTTGTCAGGCAGTGTGTGTGTGACGGAGACGTTTGTCAGGTAGTATGTGTGTGACGGAGACGTTTGTCAGGTAGTGTGTGTGTGACGGAGACGTTTGTCAGGTAGTGTGTGTGTGATGCAGACGTTTGTCAGGCAGTGTGTGTGTGACGGAGACGTTTGTCAGGTAGTGTGTGTGACACAGACGTTTGTCAGGCAGTGTGTGTGTGTGACGGAGACGTTTGTCAGGTAGTGTGTGTGTGACGGAGACGTTTGTCAGGTAGTGTGTGTGTGACGGAGACGTTTGTCAGGTAGTGTGTGTGTGACGGAGACGTTTGTCAGGTAGTGTGTGTGTGACGGAGACGTTTGTCAGGTAGTGTGTGTGTGATGCAGACGTTTGTCAGGTAGTGTGTGTGTGACGGAGACGTTTGTCAGGTAGTGTGTGTGTGATGCAGACGTTTGTCAGGTAGTGTGTGTGTGACGCAGACGTTTGTCAGGTAGTGTGTGTGACGCAGACGTTTGTCAGGTAGTATGTGTGTGACGGAGACGTTTGTCAGGTAGTGTGTGTGACGCAGACGTTTGTCAGGTAGTGTGAGTGTGACGCAGACGTTTGTCAGGCAGTGTGTGTGACAGAGATGTTTGTCAGGCAGTGTGTGTGTGACGGAGACGTTTGTCAGGTAGTGTGTGTGTGACGGAGACGTTTGTCAGGTAGTGTGTGTGTGATGCAGACGTTTGTCAGGTAGTGTGTGTGACGCAGACGTTTGTCAGGTAGTGTGTGTGACGCAGACGTTTGTCAGGTAGTATGTGTGTGACGGAGACGTTTGTCAGGTAGTGTGTGTGTGACGGAGACGTTTGTCAGGTAGTGTGTGTGTGATGCAGACGTTTGTCAGGCAGTGTGTGTGTGACGGAGACGTTTGTCAGGTAGTGTGTGTGACACAGACGTTTGTCAGGCAGTGTGTGTGACGCAGACGTTTGTCAGGTAGTGTGTGTGTGACGCAGACGTTTGTCAGGTAGTGTGTGTGTGACGGAGACGTTTGTCAGGTAGTGTGTGTGACGCAGACGTTTGTCAGGTAGTGTGTGTGTGACGGAGACGTTGTCTGTTACCCAGAGTGCTTCAGGAACGGGGCTGGCGTTCATCGTGTTCACGGAGGCGGTGATCGAGATGCCGGGGTCGCAGGTGTGGGCCGTGCTCTTCTTCATCATGCTCTTCAGCCTCGGCCTGTCCTCTATGTTCGGGAACCTGGAGGGGGTCCTGACGCCGCTGCTCGACCTGCACGTGGTGCCCGGCTGGATGCCCAAGGAGATCTTCACAGGTGCGACACCTGACACACCGCCGTATGCTAATGAGGCTGCCGTATGCTAATTATGCTGGACTTATGCTAATGAGGCTGGCCGTGTGCTAAAGGGATAGTTCACCCAAAAATTAAAATTAGCCCATGATTTACTCTCGCTCAAGCCATCCTAGTGTATATGAGATTTATGATGGACAGATGCACTTTTATGATGGACAGAGGCACTTTTATGATGGACAGAGGCACTTTTATGATGGATAGATGCACTTTTATGATGAACAGAGGCACTTTTATGATGATAGATGCACTTTTATGATGGACAGAGGCACTTTTATGATGGATAGATGCACTTTTATGATGGACAGATGCACTTTTATGATGGATAGATGCACTTTTATGATGAACAGAGGCACTTTTATGATGGACAGAGGCACTTTTATGATGGATAGATGCACTTTTATGATGGACAAATGCACTTTTATGATGGATAGATGCACTTTTATGATGGACAGATGCACTTTTATGATGGATAGATGCACTTTTATGATGAACAGAGGCACTTTTATGATGGACAGAGGCACTTTTATGATGGATAGATGCACTTTTATGATGGACAGATGCACTTTTATGATGGACAGATGCACTTTTATGATGGATAGATGCACTTTTATGATGGACAGATGCACTTTTATGATGGACAGATGCACTTTTATGATGGACAGATGCACTTTTATGATGGACAGATGCACTTTTATGATGGACAGATGCACTTTTATGATGGACAGATGCACTTTTATGATGAACAGAGGCACTTTTATGATGGACAGAGGCACTTTTATGATGGACAGATGCACTTTTATGATGGACAGAGGCACTTTTATGATGGACAGATGCACTTTTATGATGGACAGATGCACTTTTATGATGGACAGATGCACTTTTATGATGGATAGATGCACTTTTATGATGGATAGATGCACTTTTATGATGGACAGAGGCACTTTTATGATGGACAGATGCACTTTTATGATGGACAGAGGCACTTTTATGATGGACAGATGCACTTTTATGATGGATAGATGCACTTTTATGATGGACAGATGCACTTTTATGATGGACAGATGCACTTTTATGATGGACAGAGGCACTTTTATGATGGACAGATGCACTTTTATGATGGACAGAGGCACTTTTATGATGGACAGATGCACTTTTATGATGGATAGATGCACTTTTATGATGGACAGATGCACTTTTATGATGGACAGATGCACTTTTATGATGGACAGATGCACTTTTATGATGGACAGATGCACTTTTATGATGGACAGAGGCACTTTTATGATGGACAGATGCACTTTTATGATGGATAGATGCACTTTTATGATGAACAGAGGCACTTTTATGATGGACAGATGCACTTTTATGATGGACAGATGCACTTTTATGATGTATAGATACACTTTTATGATAGACAGATGCACTTTTATGATGGATAGATGCACTTTTATGATGGACAGATGCACTTTTATGATGGATAGATGCACTTTTATGATGGACGGATGCACTTTTATGATGGATAGATGCACTTTTATGATGGATGATAGAGACAGGATATTTTTTTAGATAACTCAGATTGTGTTCGTCTGAAAGAAGAATGTCATATACACTAGGATGGCTTGAGGGAGAGTAAATCATGGACTAATGTTCAGTTTTGGGTGAACTGTCCCTTTAATGCTATGCTAATGCAGGACTGATCTGTGCGCTGAGCTTCCTGGTGGCGTTGATCTTCACGCTGGGATCTGGGAACTACTGGCTGGAGATCTTCAACAGTTACGTGGGATCCGTCCCGCTCCTCGTCATCGCCTTCTTCGAGATCATCGGCGTCGTGTGCTTCTACGGGATCAAGCGGTAGGACAATTCATCAGTTCATTCTAAAGACAGCATTGCCATCAATAACAATCATTAAAAGCAGTTCGGCGGAAAAAGTTGGTGGTCTTAACAATAGATAAACATGATTTTTGATGGTCAAGTCATGTGACCATGATTGAAATGTGAACTTATTAAAATAAATTCTTGAAATATGAACTAATCTCAATATTTGAGCTCCCAGGGTTTGAGTCTCAGATGTTTTGTGACTGTGTGTGTGTGTGTGTGTGTGTTCCAGCTTCAGCGATGACATCGAGTTCATGACGGGACGCCGGCCGAACCTGTACTGGCGCGTGTGCTGGATGGGCATCAGCCCCGTCATGCTGCTGGTGGTGCTGGTGGCCTACGTCGCGGTGCAGGTCCAGACGCACCCCACCTACCCCGCCTGGAACCCGCAGTATGTGAGTCGCTAACAGAACCGGCTCATCCTGCTTATCCCTGCAGGACCACCGGCTCCAGACGCCATCAATGCCACTCACTGCGCTTTATATGAGAGCAGCTGCTCATTTAAACCGGTTACGGGTCAAGGGGGACTTTGTTAAGCAGGGTGGGTCTTAAAAACCAAGTTAAAGCACTAAACATTAAAAGAAAACATTAACATTAAAAAAAAAAAAAAAACATCCTAAAATTACATCCTAAATAAAAAATTAAAAAATTAAACACAGAATATTAAATTAAAATCTTAAAAATGCTAGATTAAAATTATTTTAAAATAGAAAAAAACAAACATACCAATATTAAATCATATAATCAAAAGAAATTTAAATCATAAAAAGCTTATTTAATTTTCTTAAAATGCAAAAGACTTACTAAAATTAAATCATAATTAAAATAAAAAACAGCAATAAAAGCAAAATGAATGATCTTAAAATGCCAAATACTTACTTCAATTAATCATAAATATAAAATGAATATGAATAATTGTAAAATAAAAAACAATTAACCAGACAATTTGATTAAATCATAAAAATGCTAAATTAAAATTATTTTAAAATACAAACCACGTACTAAAATTTTATTATAAAATTCAACTTAATAATTGTAAAAAAATTAAAATTAAAAATAAAGCATAAAAGTGCATAATTATTTAAAAATACAAAACAAACATACAGATTTTAAACCATAAAATTAAAATGAATATTTAAATAAATAAAAAAACGAATTAAATGGAGAAAATTAAATCATAATAAAAGTAAATTTAATGATCTTAAAATGCAAATACTTACTCAAATTAAATAATAAATATCTAATTAAAATTAATAAAAAAATTTAAATAATAAAAGAATATTTAATTAAATCATAAAAATGCAAATATAAAATGACTTTAAAAACAGACAGTAATGGATGTCTGACTGTGCACTCACCCGTGCAGGAGAAGTTCCCGGAGCCGGAGGTGAAGCCGTACTCGGACTGGGTGTTTGCCGTCTGTGTGTTGCTGAGCTCGGCTCCTGTGCTCTCCATCCCCGCCGTGGCCGTTTACAGGCTCGTCCGACGGCAGACCAGATCACCGACGGGACACAGCTACCCGAACCCCTACAGCAACCAGAACCAGAACCAGAACCAGAACCCCTACAGCAACCCGGCCTTCACAGCCGACGAGCGCATCCAGACCTTCAAAGCGCTGTAGAAGAGCTGATCTCATCAACGCATTGGGTTTATCGTGCAAATTATACACTAAAATTAGTTTTTACGTGCATATGATACACACTTTATTGTCCCACACCACTAATCCTAAAAAATGTGTTAAATCATTGAAAATCTAATTAAAATAAATATCAAAATAAATCTAAAATATTATAAAATTAAAAAAACAAAACTATAACATATAAAATGTTAAATTAAAATAATTTTCAAATTAAATCATCATAAAATCTAAAACTTTTAAAATAAAAACAAATCAAAGTAAAACATATTTTACTGGTTTAGCTTCATGTCATGTGACCATTAGACGACATCAGAGAACCGTGAACAATTCTAGAAACACGAACAAATCTCAATATTTGAGTTGCTAGAGAATACCCGAGGGGGTTATGGTGCGTATCATAGTCCTGTAAACACTCATGTTGGCGTGTAAGTGCACGATAAACCCATCGTGTGCTATAGATCCCCACACACTCCGTCTCACGGTCTAAAGCTCGTCTCAGTTCAACAACACGAGCCCGAGAGAGAGCTCAGCATAACTTCACCGCATCTGTAAATTATTTAAATTACTTAAAAAAATATTAGTGACAAATGTCTGTCCTGAAACTACGGGGAAAAACACATCAATGACTCTTATTCTGCAAAATCACACGGACAATACGAAACTGAGGTGTAAATATCATCTTTACAAAACTCAAAATAGTGATTTAATTTTTTTAAAGTGATTTTTATTTTTTTATATGTATATATACACACAAATATTAAGTGTGATATATACATACACACACACACATATATAATGTGTGTGTATATATGTAATTTTATAAATGCTGCTACATATGTTTAAATGTATAAATATATATATATATACATACATACACACACACATATGCATTATATATGTGTGTGTGTGTATATATATATATATATATATATATATATATACGGTATATAAGATACTTGCTACATGTATATGAATATGTATAATTGTATAAATGCTTGTAATGAACAGTGAGTTGGAGTGCAGATTAATGTTTTGCAGGTAAAAGTCCCTCGGACACAAACATCATCATATATCCGTCATCTGGTCACACATTACAGTGAGTTCTGCATCTCCATAACCTCGTCCGCATCCCGATCACAGATGAGACCGGGTTAGTCAGTAACCAGTAACCAGTGTTTACAGCCGTATAATCTGAAGCTCGTCATGTGCGGAAGCTCTTTACATTTCCAGAAAACCATTTAAAGATCATTGCGCGAGTTTACAAGCAAAAAACCCTCAGAACTGTTTTCCAGAATCGCCTGATATACAGTCATAATATCCCTTTTTATTGTATATTCTGCGGCGGAAACGAGCTCATAATAACGGGAGTGAATCCTGACCTGTCAATCACTCGTTCACTGCGGGGAAATGTCATGTTTGATAAACAGAGGAGATTATTAATATATAAACAGTGCATTTCTTCTGTTGTAAACATGTTAACCATCGTCTGCTCTGATTCAAATCTGTAAATTACATTAAACAAGTGAACAGAGCAATAATTACAGTACATACATTATATATATATACACATAAGTGCTGTAATTATAGCTCTGTTCACACGTATATATATATAATATTGTATAAATCTTGGTACATTTGTGACCCTGGACCACAAAACAAGTCACAATTGTTTTAAATTGAGATGTATCCATCATATGAAATTAATAATCTCTCCATTGATGTGTGGTTTGTTAGGATTGGACAATATTTGGTCGAGACACAACTATTGAAAATCTGGAATCTGAGGAGCAAAAAAATGTAAACATTGAGAAAATCTCCTTTAAAGTTGTGCATTTATGTTCACGATTGTGCTGCATTCACTCACAAAAATACATGTTTTATATATTTACGGTAGGACATTTACTAAATATCTTCATGGAACATGATCTTAATATCCTCATGATTTTTGGCATAAAAGAAAAATGGATAATTTTGACCTGTACAGTGTATAGTTGCTATCGCCACAGATATACCCGTGCGGCTCCAGACTGGTGTGTGCTCCAGGGTCACATATATACAAATGTGTTTAAATTTAGCTGAAAATATGATCAAATAAACTAAATAATGAATGGGTTCTGTAGACGGTTCGAATAACCTGAACATAACTCGCTGGTTTTATTTTCTGTATGGAAATATACATTTTAAAGCAGGAACAGAAGCAGGAACAAGCCAACATCACGAACACCAGCGTCTCTTATCTCTCGCCGCGTTTAACAGCGTAGAGCCATCAGCATACACACAGCCCAGGTGTGTGTGTGTGTGTGTGTGAGAACACCATCCGCGTGTACACACAGCTCAGGTGTGTTGTGTGTCGAGTGTGAGAACAACAGCAGAGAAGCGCTCGCCTTTACGCTCTACGCCCGGATGCTCTTAAAGTCCTGAGGGATTCTGGGAGTCGAGGCCTGACGAACACGAGCCAGTCTGATGCCGTGGAGCAACCGCTGGAGACGCCTCCGTCCTGACACACACACACACACACACACACACAGCAAATGATTAGCAAAACTCCTCTACAAACGCTAACACTTTCCCAGCAGTGCAAGTTCCTGGAGGAATTGTCCAAAGTCAAATACACATTAACAAACATAAGTCATTTAAAGAGTGTAATGTTTCGACTGTAACTGCGACGCCACTGATTGGTGGACTGAGGGTTGTTTGTGTCTTTTGCAGGAATATTAAACATTAAACTATTAAACATGACTTTTTTTTAATTAAGTTGAAATCACACCAGCTTATTATCGTTAACTAAAACTGCAACTGTTAAAAACTGCGTTCAAGTTGAAATAAAGTATACATTAAAAATGTTCCCAAGGTCATTAACTAAAATACGCATAAGAAGCAATTAAAATAATAAAATTAAACTAGTTGGAAATAAATACTAAACTAAAATTAAAACTAAATAAAATAAACCTAAATAGTGAAAGAAAAAAAGAAAGAAAAAAAGACAAAAGCACATTACAAAATTACAAAAAATTCACAACATTAATGAAAAGCTATTTCAATATGAATAAAAACTACATATATTAATCAATATTAATAAAAAATAAAATAGCATATAAATTATATTAATATCTCTCTCATATAAGTTGCCAACATTTCTCATTTTTGTTTGGTTTAAGTTGAATTACTAAATTTACTTAAATAAAAATGTTTAAAAAGTAAATGGATACTACATTAAAAAACTACAACTATTTATTCAAATTAAAATGAAAACTGAACCTATAAAAATAGAACCATTTCAAATTATTAATAAATCCTATAATAGTATCTCAACGACACGAAAATAACGCATCAGCACCCACAATGCAACGGTGTCCTCATCCCAGTAAACAATCATAGATACACATAATGAAGGCTAGATGTCCTACGGCGGAGTCTCTAACGTCATCACCGGCGGCCATCTTGTCACAGGCAAGCTTTCTGGCGGGCTCTGTGGTTCCTGATGTACGGTGAGTGATCTGCACGAACACAAATACTCTTATCTCGCTTTTTACAAACGGTTTGGTTTCTTACAAACATTATTAACGTGGCTATAATTCTGTATGCTTGAACGTGTTGAAATATATAATATTATAATTATTCATAAGTATGCAGCGTTATAACTACATCTCTGACGTTTATAACAAACCAACCCGTTTGGAAATCAGTAGAAAATCGAGCAAGTTATGGTTATTTAAAAAGTACACGCACCATTGAAACACAAGGTTACGAGTGAGCGAGCTGACTGTGGCAAGATGGCCGCCGTGTGCGGACGCCGACCTCCATTGGCCAGCAGCGCGGACGAGACATCTAGCCTTTATTATGTATATCTATGTAAACAACAGTCTGAAACACAGCAGTCTGAGACGTACGTCTGCGCAGTGGAGTTAGCAGACTGCGGTAAGCCCAGCGGTGCTGTGTGAACACGACCTCGAGCGCCACACAGAACAACATCTGCACGGCCTCGTACTGGAGCACGCCGCCGCCGTCCTGCGAGCCCAGCACCAGCCCTGAGGAGCACAGCCGTCAGCGGCACACATCACACCAGGAGGGAGAACTGTCACGATATATTTGTGTCCACACCGACGAGCGATACCGGTCTGTTTACTCTAAACTGGTCCTTGGTGTGTGAACGGGCCTTTACTTGATGAAATCCTCATTAAAAACACATGAAGTATATTTTCTCTGTTATTATTGGGTAAAATCTACTTAATATTGAACTTTACATTCACTTGCCATTTAATTGAAGTAATTAAGTAAATTTAACTTAATTTCATTTCACATAGAATTTAGTAACATCTACCTGTACTTAACTAAGTTAAGTAAATGTAACAAAATTCACTTTTCACACTATAACACTGAACTAAACCACACTTTTAATGCGGATGCTTTGCTTAGAAACATCTAAGATAATAATGAAACTAACACGGCAGCTGAACACAGACACCTCAATACTTGCTACACAATGACGGTATCATTCGATAGACCGTGTTTGAGTATGAATGTGTCATTTTACAAAATAAATCCAGAAGTCACAAAATTGCAAGTTACCAAACATATCAACACAATTAATGATAACGGTGTAAATACAGCTGGAAAACCGTGAAAAATCAACCTTATTCATTTATTCATGCCCCAGTGCATGATGGGAACACCAGTATTAGAAAAGCTGAGTAGGTTTTACTTAACTCAAGCCTGACGAAATTTAAGCGTAAATATCAACAATATAAGATTGAGAACTAATATAGCATTTACTTTGCTTTTTAAATTCTTGCCTGAACTCATGAAGAAATTACATTTGTGTTTCTGTAGCATTTCATCATCATTACTGTGTTAAAATCATGTTCCTGTAATCATGAATCAGAATAACATCTCTATCTCTTCTGTGATGATGTGGGCGGGGCTACAACCTGTCACTCACATGAGATCAGCCAATAGGTAACCACAACCATCCAGTCAATTCCCCTCAAACTAAATCAAGCCCCACCCACATTTGTTCTTGTTCCAGAAGCGCTTCACTCGATACATGAGCGTTTCTTGTTTCTATTCATGTTTGTTTTTTAAAAAAAAATGAAATTTCATATATATTGTATTTAAATAAGTCAAGCACTTGTTAAGTACCTCTTCATAAATATGGCTGTTTTCAAGGGTTTGCCAGGACTTACATTTAAAAAAGTCCAGCACCGAGTACGAACCCTGACTAGCGTAACTTCGGTTTCATGCTAACTTCACTGTCACTCGCGCTCTTGCCTGTGTTTGTGTGTCTGATGAGTTTGTTCATGACTCGAGCCATCGTCCAGATCATCTTCAGGAAGAAGGACGGGTTCGTCTCCACAGTCTGACCCAAAGGCAAACTCTTCACACACGCATGAAACCTGCAAACACACACACACGCACGCACGCACACACACACACACACAGTCACAGTCACACACACACACACAGTCACAGTCACACACACACACACGCACGCACGCACGCACGCACGCACTTACGCACACAGTCACAGTCACAGTCACACACACACACACACAGTCACAGTCACACACGTAGGGCTGATGGTTATTAGGGCCCAAGCCCTGAAAGGGCGCAGAGCCCTATTGTTCTTCTAAGGGTTTTTTGTTATTCTTCTTCTTCTTCTTCTTCTTCTTCTTCTTCTTTATAATAAATTTTTTTTCAAGGTTTTTGCCACTTTTGGGGGCCTTAACGTGCTCAAAAACTCTTGAAACTTTGCACACTGGTCAGAACCCGTGGCCATTAGAGCCGGACTGAAGCTGGTACCCGGGCGTGGCAGGGGGTCTCGACAGCGCCCCCTGGAACGGGGTCCGAAAACTTGGTCCATAAATCAAACACGCTTGCATGAAATAATATGAAACTCGGTACACTTATAGATCTCATCGGTTCATATATCCTTCATGCTCTGACTTTTTACCCCAGCCCAACAGGAAGTCGGCTATTTGGCGTAGTTTAAAAAACACATGCAATGGAATTTAAAATACTCCTCCTAGACGATTCAAACAATCACCACGAAACTCGGTGTGCATGAAGTCAAGAGATTGAGGATGAAAAGTTGCGAGGGGATTTTTGATATCTCGAACGGTTTGGCCGTGGTGAGGAAACTAATTTATGGCGAATATTGGAAACAGGAAGTGTGTTATAACATCCTCATACATTAATTGATCTTGATGAAACTTCAGCAGTGTGTTCGCTGTAAGAGGCCGATCACATGGATGTGACTATTGTGAGTCAAAGTTATAGCGCCACCAACTGGCAGCAGGAAGTGTGTCACTTTCGAAATGCTTTGAAATCACCCTCTTATTTTTACCCGATTTGCTTCAAACTTCATCTGTATAATGTAAACACACGACAGATGTAGACCTGTGAAAGGATTATTGATATCTTTAATACTGTCGCCATGGCAACGCTTTAAACTTTTATATTCTTTTTGGATGCATTTGAGGCTCTTAACATGCTTCAAATTGCATGAAACTCAACATGCATTTGACATTTATTGTGTAATAGACATGTGCGAAGTTTCAGAAACGGGCGTGGTAAGGGGCTCAGTAGCGCCACCTTTAGTCAAAAATGGGGTATTAGTTTTACCTACAGTAACCAAACTCGGTACGTATATTCTTCTCTTCGATCCGGACAACTTTCTAATTTACAGTCATTAGCTCCGACCTACAGGAAGTCAGATATTTTGGTTTGAATGTTTACTGTTTGGAGCATTTTCCCTCTGCCCCTCTGCCCCTCTGTGTGTGTGTGTGAGGAGGGGGGCTAGTTTAGTTTAACCATTTCTCTGCTGTGTGTGTGTGTGTGATTTTGGTTGGGTGACAGTTGTAGGTTACAGTTTGACAAGAGTTTATAGTTTAACAAAAGCACAATGTTGTGTTCTGTATGAACAAAATGACGGAGTATGTTTTTATGTCTCCATTGTTCGATCGAGCCTCACACACACACACACACACACACACACACACACACACACACATCGCAGAATGTTCATTATAGCCTTAATAAAATATAATAATAAAATAGTCAACCTTACATATAAAAATTACACTGCTCTGTTTAAATAGTCAGTTGTACAGTTTGTGCCGTTCATAGTAAGCACCGCTCCACTGTGATGTTTCCAAGCACATTTTTGTGCATTTGAAGAGGATCATTTTTCTATATTGGAACGTGAGTGTACAAAGTGTACAAAGTACAAAGCCTATAAAAAGAATAGTTTAGCATCCAAAAATGTTAATAATATATATTATTATTATTATATATAGAATAATATATATGTTAAAAATAGGGGGAAAAAATAATTTACATAATATATATATATATTTTATATATATATATATATATATATATATATATATATATATATATATATATATATATATATATAATTAAAGCTGCAAGCAGCGATGGAGGGCCCAAGCCGGTGGCACCGCCACCCGGTGCCTTTAGTGGAACTAAAGGCACCAGGGTGGCGGTGCCACCGGCTTGGGCCCGAAATCGCTGCTTGCAGCTTTAATTGTGGATTGTTTTCTGCAGTTTAACGCTCAGCTTCACACAATCATTCACCACTAAAGATTCACACACAGTTATGCAGTTATGTTTGTTCTTGTTAAACTTTTGCCACCACGACATCTACACACTGTTTAAAAGCCTCTTCTGCTCAACAAGGACACATTCATTTGATCAAAAATACTGTAAAAATAGTGAAATATTATTATAATGTAAATCATCAGCTCTCTCTGTGAATATACAGTAAAGTGTAATTTGCTCCTGTGATCATCTCCAGTCATTACTCCAGTCTTCAGTGTCACATGATCCTCCAGAAATCAGTGTAATATGATGATCTGATGCTCAAGACACATTTATGATCATCATCAGTGTTGAAACCTTGTGGAAACTGATGCATTTAATTTCTCATGATTCTTTGATGAATAGAAAGTTCAGATTTGATTTGAAACAGGATCTTTTGTATCATTATTAATGTCTTCACTGTCAGTTTTGATCAGTTTGATGTGTCCCTGATGAGGAAGAGTATATATTTCCCTTCGAGAGCAGTGTGTACCTGAGCGCCTGCAGCAGGATCAGCTTATACAAGCTCCTGTACACGGCCTCGACTGAGTTCATCTGGGGAGATCAGACACGTGAAGATAAACCCTGAATCTCTCAAACACACTCCTCTAAGAGGAACATTAACCAGCCAGACTGTCACTTATTCATGTTTCAGATCTTAAAAGCTTTTTTTTAGTGGCTTTGGTTCCAAATAAATGTGACTCTGGATCACAGCACCAGTCTGGAGCCGCACGGGTGTATCTGTGGCAATAGCAACTATACATCGTATGGGTCAAAATGATCCATTTTTCTTTTATGCCAAAAATCATGAGGATATTAAGATCATGTTCATGAAGATATTTAGTAAATGTCCTACCGTAAATATATAAAACATGTATTTTTGTGAGTGAATGCAGCACAATCGTGAACATAAATGCACAACTTTAAAGGAGATTTTCTCAATGTTCAGATTTTTTTGCTCCTCAGATTCCAGATTTTCAATAGTTGTGTCTCGACCAAATATTGTCCTATCCTAACAAACCACACATCAATGGAGAGATTATTTATTCAGCTTTCAGATGATGTATAAATCTCAATTTCAGAAAATGGACCCATGTGACTGGTTTTGTGGTCCAGGGTCACAGATATGTGTATATTTACATGCATCAATTCCCCAATGGAGAAAACAAATGGTATTTTTACTCCTGCACTATGAAAATCACAGCCAATCAGAGCGTATTTGGTGTTTAATATGCGGAATTGACCTATAGGTAAGCCCCTCCCCTCGAACGCAGATGAGCCAATGGCAGTTGAGGGAACTCGGACATCTTTAGGTTTCAGCGCCACAGTTTCTTTGTTGGAAGATCCGAAGCTCTCATCGGTTTTATGTGTTTATGCTACAAACGTGGTAACACAATGTGTCGGGAACTTGTAACACTGACTCCAGGATCCTGAGAGGATGAGCATGGGTATTAGTGTTTTAAACCACACGCGTTCACCAGCGAAGCCTGGGTAATTTATCCCTGATGTGTGCGCAGTAACCTGGTTCCCTGAGGATTCAATCCCAATCCCAATAAAGACGAAAACCTTTTTCGAAAACCAATCATTTTATGATTGTCATAATAAATTACAATTCAAATCAGTGACAGTGAGTCCATGCTAACGTACAAACCTAAATAGCTAACTGTTCTCACGTCACGTACAGTGTAGCTCAAAAACACATAAATGAAGGTCTACGTTTCAGTGCCTCTCCATATTAAACTGGTCAAATGTAAAGTAATGTAATCTTACCCTGCGGTACAATAACAAAATTATTGTGATTTTAACGGTAAAAGACTGTAAAAATGCTACAGTGAAAAACTGTTAATAGGTTAACAGAAAGTTTCCGTACTATATACGGTAAATAACTGTGATAGATCTAATGGTACATTTAATGTAATTTTACAGTAAAATACCATTACATTTACAGTGTTTGGAAGTCACTGTGTAATTTACAGTGAAAAAACGTAAGCTGATATTCCCACAATTCCCTGCGTGACACATTTGATGTATTTTTGATGAAATAACTGTTTCTTCATCGTTTTCTTAGTTTTTTCCTAATCAGTTGTGTACATTAGGGCTTTATGTTACATTTAATGTTGTTAAATTAATGTTTATTGCATTTTTATTTATTTCATGTGTGTTACCATGAAGGTGTTTAATGTTTGTCTCTATATATTAGTATGAACTTTCTTGTGGAAGCGCTTTGATTGATCATGTGACTCTCATCACTGCTGTGATTGGTGGTTGTCAGTGTATTATAATGGTACAAAGCAGATATTAATACTTCAATAGGTCAGTAAATTAACGTCATATCAGATAATGAAATACGGTTTATTACTGTAAATTTTAAGTTAAGCCTGTAAAACCTAAAACATTGCTACTGTATTTTATACGGTACATTTCTGGAAACCACAGCTGTCGGTATTTTACCGTAAATTTATCGGATTTTTTTTTTTACAGTGTACATGACCAGTGTTGATCCTGGATGTTGTTTTCCCGCGATCGTGACGAGCGTAACATGAGCTTCTCCCGCTTGCATTGTGATCTGTAAACCCTCACTTACAAATTAATCTGGTTACCCACCATATTTATTTATAAATCTTTTATACATCCCTCCACGGCATGTTTAAGTGAACGCTCCTCGACGAGAATCTATCAAAAACATCATGGGACGAGGCTTTCACGCTGACAGCTGTCAATGAATGACAGTTAGCACCTCCGTTTGTTTGTCAGAGTTCGCAACAGTAACTAAGGGGGCGGGGCTTACCGACAGGTCAATTGTAGGCCAATGAGATTTGAGCGTTTCAGTGTGGTGAGCACAGAAGGTCTCTCTCACCCTGAGGTCCAGAAAGATGTTGGTACACTTGAGACTGAGGACCGCCAGCAGCTTCTTCATGACCGCGGCGGGCGAGTGGGCGGAGCCTAGAGTCAGGCTGTAGCGCAGTGATAGGCCGTCGTACCTGAGAGGGGGCGGAGCAGAGATCATTTACATATGATGCGTCTGTAATCGTGTACAGTATAGTAGATACTACATTTGGTTGTCACTGAGAAAGTATGTTCTATAGTGAGAATGAAATCTCACAACGCTCCACTGTCATTCACAAGTCCTCTCCTGTGGCCTCATGGGAGAGTACGTGTCCTTCGAATGCACACTTCGGGACTTTTCGCTTTCTGAATTTGGACACTACTCAACTCACGTACTGTTTTTAGCCTACTATATAGTGTGGAAGTAGGCCATAGTTTAGTCATCTAGTTTGTTAAAAGCAAAGACATTTTTTGATTTTAAATTAATTTTGATGCTAAATATCCCTGTTTGATTGTCAAGTTCTGACTTCAACTAAGATGTTTTTTTTTATTTTCCATTTTTGTTTTCGTAAAGTTTTAGTTATTATATTGTATGTTCTTGACATTTTTATTATTTTTTAAATATGTTTAGTGTTTCATTTTTATTTCAGCTTTTGTTTTAGTTATTTTAGTACATCAAGTTAAACTAAAAAAAAGTGTATTCATTCCAGTTAACGCTTATTGCTTTTTAAATTCCCCTGTAGTCAATAATTTTACCCCTTAAAACTCATCTTTGATCAGCAAAATTACATATTTTAACGTTTTTATCCTAGAAAAAAGTATCTTCATGCCTTAAAATATCTTGAATGTAACTCGACACCCTTGCCTCATTTAGTATGCGTGGTTCTATGAATATGCAAATGAGCCCCGCCTCCACTCACTCACTCAGAGATCCACTGGTGGACGATCACACGTTGATCTGATTGGTCAAGGTAGTGTGTGACGTCAGAAACACCAGCGATTTCAAACCGTGTGTTTGAGACTGTCTTTGGTTCACTGCAGTTTTAAGCAGAAAATACTCAGCAATGCTGTCGACTTATGAACTTACACATGGTGTGTGTTAAAGCAGATTAATAACTCCACATACACACATAAACTACATTAAAGGCTGGATTTACACCACAGGGGGACTTTAAGGACCATGGTTTTAATTAATTATAGTAACACTGGGCGACCAGAAAAACACCTTAGCAACCACTCAGAACACCTTAGCAACCGCATTCCACCTCAACTCTCGTTCCACACACACTCACTCCTCACCGTGAGAAGTCCTTGTAGACGTCCAGCGTGTGTGTGTGTATCTGCAGACCACACCAGGGGAACAGACAGCAGGACGGGAACACACTCACACCCGAACACACCCACTGCTCACACACCGGGAAGTTCACCGCCACTTTCTGAGGGTTGATCTTACAGCCGTAATCGGGAACGCCGGCCAACAGCGTCCTGACACACACACACACACACACACACACACACACACACACACACACACACACATATATATATATAGTTTTTTATTTTTCTATTCTCATTAATGTTGTGCATTTTTTATTATTTTGTTATGTGCTTTTGTCCTTTAAAAAAAAAAAAAAATCACTATTTTTGTCGACGTACGTTAGAAACTCTATGGCTTTACTCAGATGGGGAGTGATGAGCAAAAAATCATCAACCAGCCTCATAAGACACCTGTAAACGAGACACACACACACAGAGAGACACACACAGAGACACACACACAGAGACACACACACAGACAGACAGACACAAGCACACACACACACACACACACCTCAATAAACAACGCATGAAATCATGACACCTAGTGGTTATTATCGTCACTAAAACTTTTAACAAAATTCCCTGTTAACTGAATCTTCTATTGGGAGGAATTGTGAATAAAAATCCTTATTCAGCAAATCAGGAATGATTGGTAAAGTCATGCAAATGTATTGGTTAAAAAGAGCGGGAATCCTGAAATGTAATGTATAGAATCTATGAGTGTCAGTCTGTGGTTATGGTCACATTTCAACCCAAAACCAAAACAACAAACTGTTACTATATGCGGTTTTGAGTCCTCACCCTCCTCTGGCGATGCCCTTCAGCAGAGAGTTCTCCATGTGCCCGTAACACAGATTACACAGCAGAGCCGACACCGACGAGCCCTGAGGAATCCCACACACCTGACGGAAGATCCTGGAGCGCACACACACACACACACACATGATATCATCATCTTCACCTTCCTTAAATCCTGATGTACTCGTTACATCATAAGAAGAATGGCATCTACGCTAATTTTAGTGTCTTTGTTTATCCCGAGGTTTTCCCGCAGCCTGCCGGATCCAGGCCGGATCCACTATCCAGATCTGAGGAAGGACCTTCGCCTGGACCCGATGACACCGCAGCGCTGAAGTGCCAACTAGCCTCTCCCTATGGAGGATCCCTTTACCACTCTACAGATAAAGCTTTGTGGGTAAATTCGGTTCGCGTATCTCCCCCGAAGTGATACAATTCTGTCTAAAAATTTTTAAGGCCAGACAAGTAGTTTAAGGCTTGGTGTGTAGGGAATTACAAACATGCGCACATATATTCAAACGCACATAACTATAGAATTAATTCTTGATGCGCACGTGAGCATCAGTGTTTCTCACAGGTTCAGTGTAAAGTCTGTGTAGAGAGAACGGTGTCGTCTTAGCGGCCCCTAATTTAATAACTAATGATCGTTGCGACGGAAGTGAATCAATCAAAACTAACTTTAGCTGGAAAATAACATTATTCAAGAACCGCTATAAAGCCTAAACAATCTTAAATTATACGTTTATCTCTGTAAAGCTGCTTTGAAACAATCTACATTGTTAACAGCGCTATATAAATGAAGTGTGTGTGTGTGTGTGTGTGTGTGTCACACATTTAGTGATGAATATTGTCTTAAAGCAGCAGTAACTGTCAATGTACCGTTGATGAGAACAGCGTTTGAACTTTGACAGAAATCTCACTGTACTTTGTTCCGTGTGTGTGTGTGTGTGTGTGTGTGTGTGTGTGTGTGTGTAAAACTCACTGATTGTCATGATGGATGACGTAGCTGCTCAACATCTTCTGGAAGAACTGAAACACGTCTCCACCTCGGACCTCAGACGAGTGCTGAGACACACACACACACACACACAAAATATATATATATATACACACAGGGTTTGAAATGAACTTTTTCACCCACCGGCCAATTATTATAAAACTGAACTTATTATTATAAAACTGAACTTCTTATCTACGGTAACTGAGCTTGTAACAGAACAGACGAGTTTCTCACCCGCTCCACCAGGATAGCGTCGCGCAGGGAACCGTTAGTCTGCTCCTCCACCACAAACCCCTTCATGTTCAGCGGCTCTGACGTCTCAGCCTGAGCACACACACACACACACACACACACACACACACACACACACACACACACACACACACACACACACGTCTGGTTTATTATCTTTGTGAGGACTCTGCATAGACGTAATGGTTTTTATATTGTGCAAACTCTATATTCTCTCCTCTTACACTAACCCTACCCCTAAACCTACCCATCACACACACACACACACACACACACACACCTTCGTGCAGAAGTGTTTCCTGAGGCCCTGGTTGGGGTCGTTCCACACGCGAGCGTACTGACGCAAGAAGAAGCTCTGCTCCTCGAACGGACTCAGCACTTCAGACAACACCTCCACCAGCTTGTGGTGAGGAAGACTGTCGTACGCCCCGCTCACGTCCACCTGACACACACACACACACACACGCACACGCACACAAAGTTCAAACGTTGTTCTCAATCAACGGTACATTGACAGTTACTGCTGCTTTAAGACAATATTCATCACTAAACGTGTTACGCAAATACATTTGAAGATTTTTACATATCGTATATAATAAATATTTATATTTAAAAATAAATGAATACAATGTATATATATTAAAATATTTTAAATATGAGGGAAGAGCAGAACCCTAACCCTGGTCAAGGAATTTATCTGACAGAATTATTTGGCAAAAAATGTAAACTACAGGCATTATTTTACTATGCAAAAAAGAAAGAAAAAAAGAATAGAAAAACAGAAAGCACACACTGACTACAACATGATGCATTATTAATAATTCGTTGGTTCTCTCTTGTTTCTGCATAAGTTCATAATTTCTTTGTATGACAGCCGGGCCAAAAATAATGTCGGCACAATTATCACAAATAAAACAATTGACAAGCACAACTACACAATTTGATTACAATTAAAGCCTAAAGTGTGTAGCGGTGTGTGTGTGTGTGTGTGTGTGTGTGTGTTTCTGTGATTGTGTGTGTGAGAGAGTGTATATATGTGTATGTGTATATATTTAGGTGTGTGTGTGTGAGAGTGTGTGTATATATGTGTGTGTGTGAGAGTGTGTATATATATATATATATGTGTGTGTTTGTGTATACGTGTGTCTGTATATGTGTGTGTGTGTGTGTGCGTGTATATGTGTGTGTATATATGTGTGTGACGTGTATGTGTGTGTGTGTGTGTGTGTATATACTTTTCAGGAAGTGTGTCCCGCACAAGAGGATTAAATCCTGCATTAATGTCGTAAGATCAAGAGCTTCTCCCATGATCCTCCTCACCTTGACGAAGTACAGTGGTCGCGGCGAGCTCTTCTGCTGCGGACTGAAGCCTCCGAGGACTCTGTGAATGTCCTGCCAACCCCAAACGGTGGAGCCCATGGGCCCTGGGGCCTTGCGCACACACACACTCAGCACGTTCAGCAGGACCCGCACACAACTCTGGAAATGCTGCAACAAGGAATATATGTGTAACACTAGTGAGATGTGTAACACTAGTGAGATGTGTAACACTAGTGAGATGTGTAACACTAGTGAGATGTGTAACACTAGTGAGATGTGTAACACTAGTGAGACGTGTAACACTAGTGAGACGTGTAACGCTAGTGAGACGTGTAACGCTAGTGAGACGTGTAACGCTAGTGAGACGTGTAACGCTAGTGAGACGTGTAACGCTAGTGAGACGTGTAACACTAGTGAGACGTGTAACACTAGTGAGACGTGTAACACTAGTGAGATGTGTAACACTAGTGAGATGTGTAACACTAGTGAGATGTGTAACACTAGTGAGATGTGTAACACTAGTGAGATGTGTAACACTAGTGAGACGTGTAACACTAGTGAGACGTGTAACACTAGTGAGATGTGTAACACTAGTGAGATGTGTAACGCTAGTGAGACGTGTAACGCTAGTGAGACGTGTAACGCTAGTGAGACGTGTAACGCTAGTGAGACGTGTAACACTAGTGAGACGTGTAACTCTAGTGAGATGTGTAACACTAGTGAGATGTGTAACACTAGTGAGATGTGTAACACTAGTGAGATGTGTAACACTAGTGAGATGTGTAACGCTAGTGAGATGTGTAACACTAGTGAGATGTGTAACGCTAGTGAGACGTGTAACGCTAGTGAGACGTGTAACACTAGTGAGATGTGTAACACTAGTGAGATGTGTAACACTAGTGAGATGTGTAACACTAGTGAGATGTGTAACGCTAGTGAGATGTGTAACACTAGTGAGATGTGTAACGCTAGTGAGATGTGTAACACTAGTGAGATGTGTAACACTAGTGAGATGTGTAACGCTAGTGAGATGTGTAACGCTAGTGAGATGTGTAACACTAGTGAGATGTGTAACGCTAGTGAGATGTGTAACGCTAGTGAGATGTGTAACACTAGTGAGACGTGTAACACTAGTGAGACGTGTAACTCTAGTGAGATGTGTAACACTAGTGAGATGTGTAACACTAGTGAGATGTGTAACACTAGTGAGATGTGTAACACTAGTGAGATGTGTAACGCTAGTGAGATGTGTAACGCTAGTGAGATGTGTAACACTAGTGAGATGTGTAACGCTAGTGAGATGTGTAACGCTAGTGAGATGTGTAACACTAGTGAGATGTGTAACACTAGTGAGATGTGTAACGCTAGTGAGATGTGTAACACTAGTGAGACGTGTAACGCTAGTGAGATGTGTAACACTAGTGAGACGTGTAACGCTAGTGAGATGTGTAACACTAGTGAGACGTGTAACACTAGTGAGACGTGTAACGCTAGTGAGATGTGTAACACTAGTGAGACGTGTAACGCTAGTGAGATGTGTAACGCTAGTGAGATGTGTAACACTAGTGAGATGTGTAACACTAGTGAGACGTGTAACACTAGTGAGATGTGTAACGCTAGTGAGATGTGTAACGCTAGTGAGATGTGTAACACTAGTGAGATGTGTAACACTAGTGAGATGTGTAACACTAGTGAGATGTGTAACACTAGTGAGATGTGTAACGCTAGTGAGATGTGTAACACTAGTGAGATGTGTAACGCTAGTGAGATGTGTAACGCTAGTGAGATGTGTAACACTAGTGAGATGTGTAACACTAGTGAGATGTGTAACACTAGTGAGATGTGTAACACTAGTGAGATGTGTAACACTAGTGAGATGTGTAACACTAGTGAGATGTGTAACACTAGTGAGATGTGTAGTGAGATGTGTAACACTAGTGAGATGTGTAACACTAGTGAGATGTGTAACACTAGTGAGATGTGTAACACTAGTGAGATGTGTAGTGAGATGTGTAACACTAGTGAGATGTGTAACACTAGTGAGATGTGTAACACTAGTGAGATGTGTAGTGAGATGTGTAACACTAGTGAGATGTGTAACGCTAGTGAGATGTGTAGTGAGATGTGTAACACTAGTGAGATGTGTAACGCTAGTGAGATGTGTAGTGAGATGTGTAACACTAGTGAGATGTGTAACGCTAGTGAGATGTGTAGTGAGATGTGTAACACTAGTGAGATGTGTAACGCTAGTGAGATGTGTAGTGAGATGTGTAACACTAGTGAGATGTGTAACGCTAGTGAGCGCACCTGTAGGGACTCTCTGCTCCCCGTGAGTCGAGTGATGGGCCTCATGCTGTTCACCTTCGGGATGAACCGGATTCGGGATGTTACGGTGGTCTTCGGGAACTTCAGGGCCTGAGACGGAGACAGCGCCCTCCACTGGCCCTTCGACAGATGAACTCTGTCAACAAACCATCAGATCAGGGATCAAACACTAGCGCACTGATGAACATTTGACAAAAATACAGCTCACTAAATAGTTTTCAGAGTACAATAATATTAAACAGAACAGGTCATGTTTCTCATTAGAGTTAAGCAATCTGGTGCAGACAGTTTAAAAAAATGAGCATTAATTAGATTCAGTATAAATACTACCCGTAGTACAATAATATTAATTTTTCAATGCAAATATATACAGTAGTCAACATTTGAAGTGGATAAAAACAGTTCATCACAGTTGTCCTGAGACGAGGACGGGTACTGTTAAAAATTCATGTATAAGTTTGATGAAAGGTTTTGATCCACTTCAAATGTACTATATCTTTATATAAAACATTTAAAAATAACTTTTGTAGTTGAATATATTCATATTTAATATAAATATGCAAACATTTATATAAATATAAAAAAAAAAATGTGTGTGAAAATGTATATATTTAAATATACATTTTACTTATAACTTTATTTTTAATTTACATAATTTGACTAAAAGCGTCTACAAAAAAAAATATACGTTTAAAAGAACTTACCTATATACTGCAATAAATAAATAGTATAAATGGTATTATAAACTAATTTTATTTACAATAATGAGAAGCGAGCAAAAATGTGTCATAAAAAACAACATAGCCTAATCTTAATCTTGGCACTTGCAACGCCAAGGTCATGGGTTCGATTCCCAGGGAAAAATGTGTTGAAATACAATGCAAGTTATCTGGATAAAAGTGTCTGCCAAATGCATGTATGTAAACGTTTCGTTATTTCTTGTGGCGTGTCGTGAGAGTCACATGACTGCTTGTGGCGTGTCGTGAGAGTCACATGACTGTGGTTCGCGCACCTGAAGGCCATGTCCTGCAGTTTGCTCCAGACTTCGGCCCTGTAGAAGCGCAGCGCGTGCTTCTGCCCCATGCTCTCGGTGACGTAGAAGAGCGCTCGCACCAGACCCACCACGAACCCACTGAGCGTCCAGGCCAGGAACTGAGCGCACATCCACTCTCTGTAGCGGTGCTCGCTGGCGCAGTGACCTGCAGAAACACATCAGCATTCAGTCGCATCAAGCTCTCACTGCTCACGTGCTGCCACTCATATACAGCACCAACATCTGGATCAAAACAGTTCATCAAGGTTGTCCTGAGACAAGACAATTCATGTATAACTTAGATTAACTTTTGATCCACTTCAAATGTTGACTACTGTACTAAGGGTTGAGAATCGGATACTTGTTATAAAATTTAAATTTCGATTCCTTTGAGCATTTCAATGTGAGTTTAAAGCATTCGAGCGAGAGCGTCGGATCAGTGCAGCTGCCGTCTCTATAATAACACTAATTAAAAGAGAAAATTAATCAATTCTTGACCGAATAACTTTTGTTGTGTTAATGAATATTTTATTAATAAAGTGCAGTTTTATGTCACATTTGATTACAGTTTCTATACCTGAGAATCTTAAAACACAGTAAATTTCAATCGTATCTTTGTTCAGCTGTGTCTATTTGTTGCGATTGCTGAATTTTTAATTTGTTCTTTTTTAATTCCTACTTGTCTTTAATAATGCTTGAAGTGTATATTAGTTGGGCTAGTTGTTTATAAAGCACAGGCCAGCGCTCCTTGTGTAAGTGTTCTTCAGCCTGGTGATTTCTGCTCATGATATTCAGATACAGTGACATGTTATAAGACTAAAAGTCTGAAATTTCCGTAATCGTTTTTTCGTATTCGTGATTCGGAGGCTCTGAATTGTCAAAACGCCATTCAAACTGTTTGATACGGATGCGAAAAACGCAACAACAAAAAAAAAAACATTCAAATTTTTTTATGACGGACGAAAGTTTCGGAGGCAGTGTGTAAGCATGATTGACATAACGTGAGGTCGTATTTATTTTTTAACGTGCGAAAATTTCGGACGCGAATTTCGGACTCGGTGTGCAATGGCCTTAAATGTGAATGATACGAGTTTTTTATTACCTAATTGGAATCGAAATTAGGAATCAGAATCGATAAGCAGAATTGAAATCGGAATCGTTAACGATCAAACGCATTTTTATTAATATAAAAAAAAAAATTGTAATTAGTTTGTCATTTTGTTCAGTATTTTTGTAATCTTTAGTTTTTTTTAATATGCTTATATATTTTTATTTTAGTTTTGGTTATTTTAGTACTTCAAATAAATTATTGATGAACTTTGTCTCGGCAACTAGCCAAGAAATATATATTTATTTATTTATTTCAAGTAATGAAATGTTTTGTTATGGTTTTAGTTTTAGTTAACGATAATAACAAACCTGTATAATACAAAACACATCCAGTCTGTTTAGCTTCAAACAACCAAACTTATAATAAATAAGAGTTACGAATAAAGGCGTTAAAGACACACGTTTCTTGAGTCCCAGCCAATGGCAGGCCTTAACCTTCATCTTCCACATCAGCTGGTCCAACGGGAGGCGCTCAAATTTCCCAAGACACAGGAAGTTCTTCACATTGGACAGGAAGTGAAGTCGATTTTCCTGGGATCCCCAAAGTTCCTCAGGAACAACGTAAAGCAAACATTCCCTCACGAACAGATACACCCTGTACGCGGAGACATGCGATTTGAGTAACGACTCCATATCTTGCGCGTCTTGAGTTTCCGAGCACTTCCTGTGCAGGAACAAGCCGTACGGGCACTTCCTGTGCTGGCGTAAGAGTCGACTAAACAGGGGAACCATCGCGAAGAAACGCTTGGGAAGTTTCTTCGGTTTACCCGGCGTGTTAAACTCTGATTGGAGGAAAATCATCCGAACGAGATCCGCCCCTTGCAGACGTCTAGCCCCGCCCACATCTTTCAGCTTCCTGTTGAGCAGGAAGCTCTTCATGCCCCGCCCATTATAAAGCATACTTAAAACGCGTATCGAACAGTGCGACGGTCGAGGAGGGCGTTGCTCCGCGGCTTTCCAGCTCCGAGATCCGTGATTTGCAACCGACGTTTTGTCGGATTCATCCGCTATCACTTTCCGCTTCTTCATAACAGGATGTTTATCGTGCTTCTCGGCATCTCTCGCTCTCTTTCTCGAGACTGCTAACGTCTTTATGTCTGTTGCGATCATCTTTACGTCGGTTGTGACTGTCTTAGCGTCTGTTGTGACCGTCTTAGCGTCTCTTGCGATCATCTTAGCGTCTGTTGCGATCATCTTTACGTCTGTTGTGACCGTCTTAGAGTCTGTTGCGATCATCTTTACGTCGGTTGTGACTGTCTTAGCGTCTCTTGCAATCGTCTTAGCGTCTGTTGCGATCATCTTTACGTCTGTTGTGACTGCATTAGCGTCTCTTGCGATCGTCTTAGCGTCTGTTGCGATCATCTTTACGTCTGTTGTGACCGTCTTAGCGTCTCTTGCGATCGTCTTAGCATCTCTTGCGCTAGTCTTAGCGTCTCTTGCGCTAGTCTTAGCGTCTCTTGCGCTCATCTTTACGTCTGTTGTGACTGCCTTAGCGTCTGTTGCGATCGTCTTAGCGTCTCTTGAGATCATCTTAGCGTCTGTTGTGACTGTCTTAGCGTCTCTTGAGATCATCTTAGCGTCTCTTGCGATCGTCTTAGCGTCTCTTGCGCTCGTCTTAGCGTCTCTTGCGCTCATCTTAACGTCTCTTGCGCACGTTTTTCGCTGGAAACCGGGATTTTTCTGCATTTGGCTCGAGACGTGGCTGAGGGAAAACCCGGACCATGCGCGCGGGATTAGCCGGTCGTACACGGGCTCTCCGCACACCTGAAGCAAACACGCGGGCGGGACGGTAGCGAACACGGCGCAGTCCTGTAGCAGGTGCCGCGTGACCTCGGTTCCCAGACGCTGGTTGATCCGCTTCCACAGCTCGCTAGTGCTGATGTACGCCGCCGTCTGCGAAACGTCTCCGTGGAACCGGAACGGATCCGAACAGGCCGTCACGTCATTGCACTGATAGCCGAATCCCAGCACGTTCCTCAGCTTCTTCCGTTTAATGTGGTTCAGGGTGAATGCCAGAACCTCCGGAAGTGTGCTGAGCTGAAATAAGACACATAATATATCGTTTAACTTATAGTTTATAAAGTCAAAACAAAAATTATTCAGGCACCAGATATCCTTTTTGATATTTATTTTTTTTACTAGAGGGTGAAGTTTATGTAATTTATGTAAGTGAGGATAGCAAAATAAAGTAAACTGTGAAGTATTATACCCAAAAACTCTTCATACAGTGAAAATTTGGGACCAAAAATTATTCAGACACTTTGAGCTGATCATGTTTTGTTGAAGTGTTTTGTCTGTAATTGATTTTTTGGGGGATTTAACTGGATTTTTTCTTTTCTTTTTTTTTTGATGGATGCGCTTATTTGGGCTTCAAAATCTAAGGTACCATTCACTGACTCCCGTTACAAAGCTTGAAAGAGCCAGGAGATTTGTTAACCCCTTAACTGGTTTTGCTACACACTAACCATAGTTTAATCATGGTATTTGTAGTAAAACTGTGGTTAAAAACCTCCAAAAAAACATGATTACTTACCACACTTTTACTATAATAAAACCATGGTTCATTTTCGTACGGAACTGACATGTAAACAACCCAATAAAGCCTAATGAATAATATTTAATACATGAATTTCCAAGGCGTCTGTGTAAACAACTGAACTGTCAGAAAATGTTGAGTACCTGTGCGGGCACGCGCTGCTGCTGTGGTGGCGTGAACGCGCATATCATCAGTCCTCTGACGAGACTTTTAAAACGCACTCCGTCTCTTTCCTCCAGCAGAGCCGGCTTCCGTCCATCAGAGAACACAAGCCCATCTGCGAACTCCTCCAGAGTCTGCACGACTGGGTATAACGAGCGCAAAATACCAAATACATATTTAAAACCGCCATCTGTCGCGTCATGTCGAGACATGAGTGTGCGTGTTTGGGTTTCCCGCTTCCGGCCGTCGCGCGCTGCGTCTGCATCTGTCACATGACCCTGATGTAAAGACGAATTAAAACGCAAATTAAAGCTACGCATCTTTCTTCGAAATAACTTGAATTTAAATAAGGAGCGAGTACATAAAAAAAAAAAAGTACTTTTACTTACCCTAAAATTACGTTTGATTTTAGAGCAGTCGGGGCGGATTTCCCGGGAAACTGCATATTTCCATATTTCTTCCGTGCTAAAAAGTCATATCCGTGCAATTACATGTGTTAATTAATTGTAATTAAATTAATTTATAAGCATTTTGAAACAAGCAGATTATCAAAACAATATTATAACAAAATTATGACTTTACAACCACATAAATAAAATAAATGAGGACAAATATTTGTAACATTTGATAATTGCATTTCATAATTTCACAAAGTGAATACGGTGTATATAGTAAATATTTAGGCTTATTTTGAACACAAAGCACTTGCTTTTTGCAAATATACATCATGGTTTTTGGCCTCTTATTTATGTACAAAAGTATTTACATGAACGTGGGGCATTTGCAAGAAATTATGCCAGTACCATGGTTTTGTACTACGGCACAGCAATTAGGGATTGTACGCAGCAAATGCAATTCAAATGTACTTTTTAATAGTCGGATAGATAAACTTGTGTTTGTTAAAGGTCCCGTTCTTCGTGATCCCATTTTTTAAACTTTAGCTAGTGTGTAATGTTGCTGCTAGAGCATAAATAATACCTGTAAAATTATAAAGCTCAAAGTTCAATGCAAGCGAGATATTTGATTTAACAGAAGTCCCCTTTCAAAGCGAGCGGCCGGTTCGGACTACATCCTCTACTTCCTGCTTTAATGATGTCACTAGAACAGTATTTACTAGACTAAGCTCCACCCACAGGAATACACATAAAAGGGGGCGTGGTCTTGTTCTCCTACAGAGAAGAGGAACAATTGCGTTTGTAGAGTGTGTGTGTCGCCATGTCGTCGAGATGCTGTTATTTTCATCACCTTTGTTTGGCCGTGTTTACAATAACACTGAGCGCGTGCATCATCACGTTATGGTAAGAGGCGTGACCTTTCCGTGCGCTAATCTGCTGTCCAATCACAACACAGGAACCGCTGGCACAATCAGAACTCGTTACGTATTTCTGAAGGAGGGACTTCATAGAACAAGGAAGTCATCAACCCGTTTTTAGAAAACAGCGGTACACAGATAAAGTACATTTTGTGAAAAATACTGTTACACGCGAAACATGAACACATGTTATATCGCACACTGTACACACAATCAAAGCTTCAAAAACACAGGAAAAACGGGACCTTTAATATTACTTCATATGCAATATCAATGATATTGACCATGATTTACCATCACTGTACCATGTTGGTACCAAGCATTTTTAAAGGATTACCCACAATGCAATTTCAGTGGTTGAACTAAAACACAAAAACTCACTGTCTTAGTCCATAAACATGTTTATTAATATAGCATTAAAAAGATGAGGGCGTTCTCAACCCCCAGAGTCAGTGTTAGACCATGAGGAGGTCGGCAGGCGGAGGTTTGAGCGGGATCTGACCCAGCGTAAAGCGCTTGCCTGTGAACTCCTTCAGTTCTTCTGCTGTCAGGTCACTCTGGGCCGTGAACAGACTGTCTCTTGAACTCCCAGCAGCCTCTGCGGCTCCACTAAGCACACCGCTGCTCTGACCGAAGCCGCTGCTCTGACCGAAGCCACTGCTCGCGACCGGCGCCGAGGACCCGAACCCGGAGCCCAGTCCTGCCGCAGACGTCTTGAAACTGAACCCGGCTGCCGAGCTGGGCTTGTTTTCTGCAGCTGGTGGCGGTGCAAAAGAAAAGGAGGTCGCAGACGGAGCGGGACTGCCGAAACCTGGTGCCGTCTGAGCAGTGCTGAACACAGCGTTTCCAAACCCTGGTGCATTCTGGGTAGTATGAGACGCTCCAAAGTCAGTTTTGGACGAGGCAAAGCTGAAGTTGCTGCTGCTCTGAGGGCCGGAACCAAACCCTGAGAAAACAATATAGCGGTTTACCAAAACATATAGGATAAAACAAATGATTTCCCATTTTTAAAGAGATGATAGGTTTAAATTTACTGGCATATCAGTTCCAAACAATACAAAACATGTGATTCAATTTTAACTAGTGCTGGGCACTGATTAATCACGATTAATTTAAAAGTAAAAGTTTACATAATATATGTGTGTGTACTGAGTATAATTATTTTGTCTACACACATGTATATATTTAAGGAAAAAATTTTATTTATATATTTTATTTTATATATACATGCAAATATATATCTTTAAATATATGCATGCATGTGTGTGTATTTATATATACAAAATAATTATATATACATAGTACACACGCATATATTATGTAAACACAACATTTATTTTGGATGTCGTTGATCGCGATAAATCGTTGCCCAGCACTAATTTTAACTTATAAACAATTTTGGTAACACTTTACAATAAGGTCTCATTAGTTAACGTTAGGTAATGCATTAACTAATATTAAATAAGAATGAGGAATACATTCGTTATTGTATTGATCTTTGTTATTGTTAGTTCAGCTGTTCATTGTTAGTTCATGTTAGATGCATATTTTTCCCACCATGTGATTTATCTCCAAAATGTTGTTCATTTCACAAGAGCCCTTTATCACCATTTCAATTTCAATGTAGATCTGCTTTACTTTATGTGAGAATGTTTTACGAGAAGTAGAATAGACGTGTTCATCCTCAGTCGCGCCGAGCCGAAGCACAACCACAACAATGTTCTTCCGCAAAATGCATGCAGTTTAGTTTTTAACCTCTAGAGGGCCAACATTACATAGTGTACCTTTAACACTGTTATTTTCCTGTTTATTACTGTGAAGAAATCCAGAACAAACCTCCCGCTCCAAAGCCAGATGTTGCCGTTGATGATGATGATGTGTCTCCAAACCCTGACGGTGTCGAACTGAACCCCTGTGATGGCGTCTGGGAACTGGAGTTATTCAGCTCGGAGATCTGAGGACATCAATAACACGGTTAATTACACGGCCCTGTGGAATACTCGATTCTGATTGGCCAATCGCGCCATCCAGCGGTAAATTATTCCCAGATAACAGCCGCTGAGAACAGAAACACCGGCTCATCCGGGTCACTGAAGTCAGCAGCGCTATACACAGTGTTGGGGAAAGTTACTTTTAAAAGTAATGCATTACAATATTGCGTTACTCCCTTAAAAAGTGACTAATTGCATTACTTACTTACTTTTTTAGAAAAGTAATGTGTTACGTTACTTTTGCGTTACTTTTTTCCCCACCTGGGCTGGGCTTGTTTTTTTATAACACAAAAGTTATATTTTTGGGCAAATGTAAAGACCCGTTCACACCAAAAGTGAAATAATAATCCTCAGACTGAAGGACATGTGTACAGTAGAGGAAAGCACACCAGCAAACCTTTCTATCTATCTATAGTCATGTTTGCTTATTAAACTGCATCATCGAAGGTCAGAAGCAATACATTGGTCAATAAAGTGAGATTAAATGCATAAAAAATTATTTTTTTTATTCAACATATTTAGTTATTGGAGGTTTGCATAGTATTCTGATCCTGCATTTCACTGATTTTATTCATTTTGAGGAATATTGAATTTTTTTTTTGTGCAAGTAAGATGAGTAAATGCTCACATTTAGTCTAGAACTACAATAAACATCATGTACACACACACACACACACACACACACACACTTTGATTTGTCTCAACATGAGGACAGGAGAGCTGTCAGTCAATAAATGGGAAAACAAAGTAGCTTGTGTTACTTATTTGAAAAAGTAACTCAGATATTTTGTTGTAAATTTGAAAAGTAATGCATTACTTTACTAGGTACTTGAAAAAGTAATCTGATTACATAACTCAAGTTACTTGTAATGCATTTCCCACAACACTGGCTATACGCTCGCTAGGAACGGGTTTCTCTTCGTGGAAGTTTTGCATTTGGTGAGCTAATAAAATAATAAAGCTCAGTATAGTTATTTAATTATGCCATCCAGTATCGTGGACTCGCTCAGTCTTGTTTCTTACAAACGCTCTGCTGCCATTTTGTGACTATTGTTTTGTACACTGTTGGATTATGAGATACAGACAGATACGATTTTAAAACAGTTTAATCGGAAATCAATATCTCTTATCTCCATAATTATTCATGTGGTGAAATGCTGTGTAATAAGTGTTATGACTGTAAACCGTATCCTTTAAATGTTCATCTAGTTTGAACTTGCCACGCTAGCAACTGCTCTCTTCACGGAAGCTTTGCGTTTAAAGACCTAATAAAATATTTCGATCAATAATAGTAATAAGCCGGATAATGTACATCCAGCCAGTTGTGATCTCAGAATAAACCCCTTCAGGCTGATGTAGACCTGATCCTGATCACCCTGTCGGGTTTATTCTGAGAGAACAACCGGCTGGATGTATATTTAATGTAGAACATTTAATAGAAACTGTGTCTATTCCTCGTTTAGTGAGATCAAATAATAAATCTACTGCAGGATCTAGGAAAAATCGAATTGTTATTAAAACAGAAAATCTCGCTATTAGTGAACAAAAACAATTTCTAAAGCTAGGTCTTCTAAACATTAGACCACTCACACCTAAGGCGGTTATTGTAAATGAAATGGTCACTGATAATAGCTTCGATGTACTTTGCCTTACTGAAACCTGGCTTAAATCGAATGATTATTTCGGTCTTAATGAGTCCACTCCACCAGGATACGGTTATAAGCATGAGCCCCGTCTGATTGGTCGTGGCGGCGGTGTTGCAACAATCTATAGAGATATTCTTAATGTTACTCAGAAAACAGGTCACAGGTTTAATTCGTTTGAAGCACTTGTATTAAATGTTACGCTCTTAGATGTAAGAAAGAAATCCCTATTATCTCTAGCCTTGGCTACTGTATATAGACCGCCAGGGCCTTACGCTGATTTCCTAAAAGAGTTTGCAGATTTTCTCTCAGATCTATTGGTCAATGTCGATAAGGCAATAATTGTTGGAGATTTCAACATACACGTTGATAACACAAATGATGCGTTAGGAGCTGCGTTTACAGATTTATTAAACTCCTTTGGGGTCAAGCAAAACGTTAGTGGTCCCACTCATCGTCTTAATCATACTCTAGATTTAATTATATCATATGGAACCGATCCAACCGATATAGATATCATTCCACAAAGTGATGGTGTCAGTGACCACTTCCTGGTAACTTGTATATTACGGACTACAGTACTATGTCATACTGCGCCGCGTTACCGACCAGGCAGAACAATCCTTCCATCCAACATAGATAATTTCTCAAATTGCTTATCTGATTTGTCTCAGTTACTGCCTGAACCCAAACAAACAGACGAACTAGAGGAAGTAACTAGCACTATGAGCATCATTCTCTCTAGAACATTGGATATTGTTGCACCCATTAGATTAAAAAAGGTCAGAGAGAAAAGTAAAGCACCATGGTACAACAATACTACGCATGTTCTAAAGAGAGAAACTCGTAAATTAGAGCGTAAATGGAAACAAACTAATTTAAAGGTCTTTAGAATCGCGTGGAAAGACAGTATGTCACGTTATAAAAAGGGCCTAAAAGCGGCCAGGGATGAGCATCTCCACAAACTAATAGAAAATAATCCAAGGTTTTTATTTAACACCGTGGCTAGACTAATAAATAAACAGACGTCACGTCACCTGAACAAAATATCCCGTTACACTTTAACAGTAATGATTTCATTATTTCATTATTAGATTTTTCAAGAGTTAAATAAACTTATCACTTCATCTAAAACAACAACATGTTTATTAGATCCAATACCCACTAAACTATGCAATGGAAAAAAATCGATCATATCTTCAGTAAACTATGGAGTGCCGCAGGGATCTGTGCTAGGCCCTCTATTATTCTCAATATATATGCTGCCACTTTTTTATATTATAAGGAAACATGGAATTAGTTTCCATTGTTATGCTGATGACATTCAAATATATATTTCATCACGGCCGGATGAAAACGCTAAATTATCAAAATTGACAGAGTGTGTTAAAGATATAAAAGATTGGATGACGCGTAATTTTCTTTTATTAAATCCAGACAAGACAGAGGTACTACTTATCGGTTCAAAAAACCACCCACAAAACCTCTCACAATACAACTTTAACATAGTAGGATGTCCTGCTACTTTATCCTCTACAGTAAAAGACCTGGGTGTCATACTACACTGCCACCTGTCTTTTAAAAATCATATTTCATGTTACAAAAACGGCCTTTTTCCACCTTAGAAACATTGCTAAGCTACGTAATATGCTATCAGTTTCTGATGCAGAAAAGTTAGTTCATGCATTCATGACCTCGAGACTAGATTACTGTAATGCTTTATTAGCTGGTTGTCCTGCATCCTCCGTAAACAAGCTACAGTTAGTCCAAAATGCAGCCGCTAGAGTTCTTACTAGATCAAGAAAATATGATCATATAACACCGATCTTATCATCACTACATTGGTTACCTACAAAGTTCCGTATTAATTATAAGGTATTGTTACTGACTTATAAAGCCCTAAACGGCTTAGCTCCAGTCTATTTAACGGATCTTCTATCGCCCTATAATCCATCGCGCTCTTTAAGATCGCTAAATTCGAGGCTTCTGGTCGTACCGAGGATAACTAAGTCCACCAAAGGAGGGAGAGCATTCTAACATTTAGCTCCAAAACTCTGGAATAGCCTTCCTGATACTGTTCGTTGCTCAGACTCGCTCTCCCAGTTCAAAACTAGATTAAAGACGCATCTCTTTAACCAGGCATTCATATAAATGTTTTAATCTTACAGTTAAATCCGGCCTCTAGTTCATAACCGCCAGAGGAGAACTGGCCCCCGACTGAGCCTGGGTTCTCCCAAGGTTTTTTTTTTCTCCATTGGGTCACCTGATGGAGTTTTAGGTCAGCATTGGGTCACCTGGTGGAGTTTTAGGTCAGCATTGGGTCACCTGATGGAGTTTTAGGTCACCATTAGGTCATCTGATGGAGTTTTAGGTAACCATTTGGTCACCTGATGGAGTTTTAGGTCACCATTGGGTCACCTGATGGAGTTATAGGTCACCATTAGGTCACCTGATGGAGTTTTAGGTCACCATTAGGTCACCTGATGGAGTTTTAGGTAACCATTTGGTCACCTGATGGAGTTTTAGGTCACCATTGGGTCACCTGATGGAGTTTTAGGTCACCATTGGGTCACCTGATGGAGTTTTAGGTCACCATTGGGTCACCTAATGGAGTTTTAGGTCACCATTGGGTCACCTGATGGAGTTTTAGGTCACCATTGGGTCACCTGATGGAGTTTTAGGTCACCATTGGGTCACCTGATGGAGTTTTAGGTCACCATTAGGTCACCTGATGGAGTTTTAGGTCACCATTAGGTCACCTGATGGAGTTTTAGGTCAGCATTGGGTCACCTGATGGAGTTTTAGGTCACCATTGGGTCACCTGATGGAGTTTTAGGTCACCATTAGGTCACCTGAGGGAGTTTTAGGTCACCATTGGGTCACCTGATGGAGTTTTAGGTCACCATTGGGTCACCTGATGGAGTTTTAGGTCACCATTGGGTCACCTGATGGAGTTTTAGGTAACCATTTGGTCACCTGATGGAGTTTTAGGTCACCATTGGGTCACCTGATGGAGTTTTAGGTCACCATTGGGTCACCTGATGGAGTTTTAGGTCACCATTAGGTCACCTGAGGGAGTTTTAGGTCACCATTGGGTCACCTGATGGAGTTTTAGGTCACCATTGGGTCACCTGATGGAGTTTTAGGTCACCATTAGGTCACCTGATGGAGTTTTAGGTCACCATTAGGTCACCTGATGGAGTTTTAGGTCACCATTGGGTCACCTGATGGAGTTTTAGGTCACCATTTGGTCACCTGAGGGAGTTTTAGGTCACCATTAGGTCACCTGATGGAGTTTTAGGTCACCATTGGGTCACCTGATGGAGTTTTAGGTCACCATTAGGTCACCTGAGGGAGTTTTAGGTCACCATTGGGTCACCTGATGGAGTTTTTCGTTTCCTTGCCACTGTTGCCTTTGGCTTGCTCAGTTGGGGATATTCAATTTAATTAATCAATGAATAATACTATTGATTAGCATTACCAAACATGGACGTTTTATTATTATTTTAATTTAATACTGTGAAGCTGCTTTGATACAATCTGTATTGTGAAAAGCGCTATACAAATATTCTTGACTTGACTTGACTATTATCCCTTACTTAAACTCCTTCCATCCATCCGGTTCAATGCAAGTGAGAAACATCATCTTACCACACTGATCTGCGTGGAGCTGCTCATGGTGAGCAGCTCCTGAACTCTGCTACTCCATTGGTTGGCCAGCAGTTGGACTGAGTTTACCTGAGGATCACATGAAATGCTCAGATTCAGCCTCATGGGAAATAAAGTCTCTTGAATCTGCTCATTCGTCGAAGAAGTGAAGCGGTTGTCTTACATAAGGCTGTATATCCCCAGACGCTCGGTGGGAGTAATATTCCTGTCTCAGCTCCTCTGGAGACAAGTCAACAAACCCTATCAAGGAAAAATGAACAAATATAAAGATAAAAACCTCCCGTTGTCTAACCAATGCAGCGGGTCATGTTTGTCAGACATTTTCTGTGTTATTTCACCCGTGCAACACTCAGCGGCTCGTATTTGCTTGAAAGGCAAAAGACTGACAGCTAAACTGACCTGAGATCTGGCCGGTGAGGACCGAATAGCATGAAAATGGCCACTGGCCAGAAGTCTGCCAGACCTCCATGTCTGTCTGGATTGTATCCCTGAAATACAAATATGCCATAAAAACAATGTGCATCAATGATCTCTTTATACAGTGCATCCGGAAAGTATTCACAGCGCTTTACTTTTTCCACATTTTGTTATGTTCCAGCCTTATTCCAAAATGGATTAAATTAATAATTTTCCTCAAAATTCTACAAACAACACCCCATAATGACAACGTGAAAGAAGTTTGTTTGCAATCTTTGCAAATTTATTACAAATAAAAAACGCCTTTGCTCAATACTTTGTTGAAGCACCTTTACCACCAATTACAGCCTCAAGTATTGTTGAGTATGATGCTAGAAGCTTGGCACACCTATTTTTGGGCAGTTTCTCCAATTCTTGCTTGCAGAACCTCTCAAGCTCCATCAGGTTGGATGGGGAGCGTCGGTGCACAGCCATGTTCAGATCTCTCCAGAGATGTTCAATCGGGTCCACGCCTGGGCTCTGGCTGGGCCACTCAAGGACATTCCCAGAGTTGTCCCGTAGCCACTCCTGTGTTGTCTTGGCTGCGTGCTCAGGGTCGTTGTCCTGTTGGAAGAAGAGCCGTCTGCCCAGTCTGAGGTCCAGAGCGCTCTGGAGCAGGTTTTCATCGAGGATGTCTCTGTACATTGCTAAATTCATCTTTCCCTCGATCCTGACCAGTCTCCCAGTTCCTGCCACTGAAAAACATCCCCACGGCTGATGCTGCTTCACTGTAGGGATGGTATTGCCCAGGTGATGAGCAGTGTCGGCTTTCCCCCAGACATAATAATAAGTCATTACATTGATATAGCACTTTTCTGGGTACTCAAAGCACTTTACATTGAAGAGGGAATCTCTTCAACCACCACCAATGTGCAGCTCCACCTGATGATGCGACAGCGGCCATATTGCGCCAGAACGCCCACCACACACCAGCTTACTGGTGGAGAGGAGACAGTGATGAAGCCAATCAGTGTATGGGGATGATTAGGAGGCCATGATGGACAGAGGGCAAGAACTCAGTCAGCTGATTTCACTAATTAGTTCTATCTCCTGGCTGAAAAACTGTACTAATTAGCAAATCCAGGTGATTGGAACAAAATACTGAGGAGGACTTTTACTTTCTGAACCTGGACTTTCCACCTCTGAGGAAATCATCCCCTCCAGACCTGTTGCTAGCCGTGTTTCTACCACAGTCTAATGTACCGTAAAGATTAGGCAAATTACTCCGGTGATGCAGGACTGCGCACTACTTTACAGTTCCCGCTGGATTTCTTCCTCTGAATTTAAGCTTAATAAAGCCTGAATCTCGTCGTTGGTCCATCAGTTGTATTTTTTTAAACTCCACTGTTGATTCGAATATCAAACAACTGTTACTGCACGCACCGAACTCGGCATGAACTCGACCAATCAGCATGTTCATCACCCAAGTCCCAACCCTGAAAGTTACTGTGCCCTGTTGCATAAAGCACCTTAAGTGAAATTTTCCCTTAAGTTCGCCCTTATGTTTCCCTTAAACCTAAGGGTGTTGCAGAAAAATACCCTTAAGTAGTACTTAACGTTTTTTTTAAGTGAAACGTCATAAACACTTAGAATTTCCCTTAAATGCTGTTTTTTCACTTAAGTAATCCCTTAAAAAGCGTTAAGTGTTGCATAAAACCCCTTAACGGTCATTTCCCTAAGTATTACTTAAGGTTTGGAAATCGTAACCTTAAGAGTAACGCGGACAAAAAATAAGACGACATGGCTGAATTTATGGAACGAGCTGAAGATAATTATGTGCCAAGAATAATTTTTAGGGATAGGGAGAACCCTATTGTTGCATGAATACCGTTTTGATCGACGCGCAATATTTGACATCACTAACAAACTAGACGGCGCCCTTGACCGTGTCACACATCGCAACCACTCTTTACCTGCGGTGTTACAACTGCTTATAGCACTGCGTTTCTTTGCAACTGGGAGTTTTCAGACGGTAGTGGGAGATGTTTTCCACGTTCATAAATCGTCTGTCAGCAAAGTGGTTCACCGGGTTGCGGGGGCTCTTTCCCGCTTGTGTTAGTGTTTTGCGTATCTATGGCAACAACAGACTTTTATAACGTGAATTCAGGATCGCTGTCGTGAAACACTTAAATGTTTCCCTTACCTAAGAGAATCGTTTAAGAGATTATATGCAACACCCTTAAGTTATTCTCTTAGGTAAGGGGAAATCGCCCCTTAAGTGTCATACTTAAGGGAAAAACTTAAGGTGCTTTATGCAACCGGGCACTGAACTTTGAAAAAGTACTCCCTCGCCTTAGGGACTTTGGAGGGGTAAATATTTACCAGGAACTTAATTTAGACCCTGGTTCCTGCGGTGGAAACACACCGAGTACCAGCCCAAAGTTCCTAATTCCAGGGGAAAGTTCCTGCGGTGGAAACGTGGCTATGGTCTGAGAGTCCTTCAGGTGCCTTTTGGCAAACTCCAGGCGGACTGTCATGTACCTTTAACTGAGGATTGGCTTCCGTCTGGCCACACTACCATACAGGCCTAAATTTGGTGGAGAGCTGCAGAGATAGTTGTTCTTCTGGAAGGTTCTCCTCTCTCTACAGAGAACCGCTGGAGCTCTGCCAGAGTGACCATCGGGTTATTGGTCACCTCCCTGACTAAGGCCCTTCTCCCCATCGCTCAGTTTGGCAGGGTGGCCAACTCTAGGAAGAGTCCTGGTGGTTCCAAACTTCTTCCATTTACGGATGATGGAGGCCACTGTGCTCATTGGGACCTTCAAGGCTGCAGAAATTTGCCTCGGTACAATCCTTTCTCGGAGGTCTACAGACAATTCCTTGGACTTCATGGCTTGGTTTGTGCTCTGACATGCACTATTAACCGTGAGACCTTAAATAGACGTGTGTGTGCCTTTCCAAATCATGTCCAATCAACTGAATTTACCACAGGTGGACTACAATCAAGTTGTAGAAACATCTCAAGGATGAACAGTGGAAACAGGACAACCCTGTGTCATGGCAAAGGCTGTGAAAACTTATGTACAAGTGATTTTTTAATAAATTTGCAAAGATTTCAAACAAACTTCTTTCACATTGTCATTATGGGGTATTATTTGTATATTTTTTAGGAAAATAATGAATTTAATCCATTTTGGAATAAGGCTGTAACATAACAAAATGTGGAAAAAGTAAGCGCTGTGCATACAAGCAGTCCCCCCAAAAAATAAATAAGCGTAAACTGCACTTACACATGTTTTGCATTGTCATCCGTTGAGTTTTGCCCAGCTTTATCAAAGTTGCTCTGAGAATCAAGCGCTGAGAATCTGTTCTGGTTGCCGAAATCAGAGGTCTTGATGTCTCTGGACGTTATGCCGCTTGTGTTCCAATCATTACCGCCACTTCTGTTCCAGTCATTACCGCCACTTCTGTTCCAGTCATTAGCGCCGCTTCTGTTCGAATCATTACCGCCGCCTCGGTTCCAATCATTACCGCCGCCTCGGTTCCAGTCATTACCGCCGCCTCGGTTCGAATCATTACCCCCACTTCTATTCCAGTCTTTACCGCCTCCTCTATTCCAGTCATTACCGCCGCCTCGGTTCCAGTCATTACCGCCGCCTCTGTTCGGATCATTACCGCCACGGGAGGACGAGGAGGGCTGGGTGAACTCGCCACCAGTCCGTTGGGATGGGTTGATCCACACGCGGTTTCCATAGCCTGCAACAACACGTCACTTTGGTCACTGCTGGCAACATTCAAAAATTGTTAAAAGAAAAATGGTATAAATTATACTGGGTGTTAAAATACACAATATTGCCAACAGTTTGTGGACCTTGCTTTGTGCACTGGTGCGCAGTCATGTTGGAAACAGGAACATCCCCAAACTGTTTCCACAAAGTTGGGATCATGAAATTGCCCAAAATGTCTTTGTATGCTGAAGCATTAAAGGATTAGTTAACTTTTAAAAAAACTTTTGCTGATAATGTACTCACCCCGATGTCATCCAAGATGTCCATGTCTTTCTTTCTTCAGTGGAAAAGAAATGAAGGTTTTTGATGAACACATTTCTCCATATAATGGACGTCAATGGGCCCCAAACGGGTCAAGGTCCAGATGACAGTGTCAGCGCCGCTTCAACGGGCTTTAAACGACACCAGACGATGAATACGGGTCTTATCTAGCGAAACGCTCGGTCATTTAAAAAATAAATAAAAAAGTTTAAGTTTTATAAGCACAAACGCTCACCTTGCTCTGTTCTGTGATGCGCGTTTGTGACGTCATGTAATACGCAGTTACGTTGTAAAGGTCACGCTTGACGAGTCAGTGTTTACAGATGTGCGGAAGGAGGACCATACACACATATTCACATGTCTGTGACAGTTTATCGTTTAAATGCCCATTGCGTGTGTGTATCCTGGGTGTTGGAATATTAAAAAGCCTAAAAGATTTTTTTTGTCAGGACAGAAATGTTTGACTTTTCACAGAAGCGTGACCTTTACAACGTAACTGCGTATTACGTGACGTCACGAACACGCATCACAGAACAGAGCAAGGCGAGCATTGGTGCTTATAAAACTTAAACTTTTTTATATATTTTTGAAATGACGATGGTTTCGCTAGATAAGGCCCGTATTCATCGTCTGGTGTCGTTTAAAGCCCTTTGAAGCGGCGCTGACACTGTCATCTGGACCTTGACCCGTTTGGGGCCCATTGACGTCCATTATATGGAGAAATGTGTTCATCAAAAACCTTCATTTCTTTTCGACTGAAGAAAGAAAGACATGGACATCTTGGATGACATGGGGGTGAGTAAATTATCAGCAAAAGTTTTTTTTAAAGTGAACTAATCCTTTAAGAGTTCATTTCACTGGAACTACGGGGCCGAGCCGGATTTCCCTTGTGAAAACACTTTTAAAAAGAGTACTTATTACAGTTTCTAAGTTGAAAGAATATACTTAAATGTGAACTGAATGTAATGTAAAGTGCATGCAATTTGAAAATCTAATGAAAATGTATTTATTATTCAAACTAGGCTAGTTATTTGAACTTTACAACTCACTTAAGTACATCGTTATATGCAAATAATAAAGTTGATAATAAATGTTATATCAAAAAATAAAATTATAATTAAGTACTTTAAATGTGCTTAACTATGTTAGTCAACACATTAAAATGAGTACTTATTTACACTTAAAACACGAAAAAAATAAAAACATTTGCTTTAAAGTAAAACATTTCATTTGACATCTTAACAAAGTTTACTTACGTGTGTTAAAAAAAAGTTATGAAAGTACAGTAAAGCTGCCTTTCATTTAATTAATATTATATTATCTAAGATTTGAAGTACACATACAATACAATTAAGTGTTTATAACAGCATTATAGTGTCCAAAAACGATGTAATCTCGATGGTGATATAGTTCTTTAGTAAGAGACTAATGGATGCTATCTTGCTCATGAAACACACACTCCTGTGAACTGAGAGTGTGTGAGTGTGTGAATGTCTGACCTCCTCTGCTGGGTTGTTGTTGCTGCTGGTTTCCTCGATTATCTGCTCTTCCTCCTCCTCTCGGATGCTCATTCCAGCATTTATCTCCGTATCTACAGCGACCTTGGAGAAAGAAGCTGCACACTGCCATTTTTAAACTCTATAGACAGAACTCATGTGCTGTTGTGGTACAGAGCCTGACGCCGCTCCTCACACGACGCGCACCAGCGTGACGCAAGACGCACATTTTGGACGTAAACAAACCGTTTCAAAATAAAAGTCTTAATGCGGCGCTTCAAACTGTGTTTAAAGTCCCCCTGCTGTGGTCAATAATTGTATCCCTTTAAAGTTTAAACTCATCTTTGATAACCACAATTACATATTTGAATTAGTCATGCCTTAAAATAGCTTCCAAATAAAATATCAAAATTAGCCCCGCCTCCACTGACTCACAGCAGCTCAGAGATCCACTTGTTGATGACGAGATTGGTTATTAGTTTATGACTGAGACTGTCTTTGGTTCACTGCAGTTTTAAGCAGATATTACTCAGCAAAGGTGTTGACTTATGAATCTACACATGGTTTGTCTTAAAGCAGATTAAAAACACCACATAGACACATAAAGAACATTAAAAGCTGGATTTACACCACAGGGGGACTTTAAAAAATGTTTTCACATGAAATAAGGATCTAAACAAGGCTTTGATCAGTAGTATAGATTTTGTAATGACAGTTTTCTGTTTTTGAAAACACGCTAGTTAGAAACTTTAAAGGTAATAATAATAATAATAACTGAGGACAGATTTTGTTTTTTTTAGAAAGTGACTAAATGTACAGAAATATAAAATTAACAAAGTTGTATTGCATAAATGGATGCAACGTATTTTTTTCTGATTTTAACTTTTTATAGTTAAAAAGGCATGATATATAAAACATTGGATATTCTTTGGAAAAAATAAAAGTTTTAAAAAAAAACCTGTAAACGTGGCACATTATTGATATAGATTTGTTGATTCAATGTTATTTTTAAAGTTATAGTGTGATTGAGATTATACTACAATTATACATTATACAATATACTACAAATTATAAATATAATTATACAAAACACCAATACATTTGTTATACAGTATTGGAGTTCTATGAGTAAGTTGAGATTCTGGCCTAATTTAAAGTTATATAGAGTTGCATTCATTATAAATTACTCAATTTATGAATTGAATTGCACACTTTTCGAAACAAGTCCAAGCCATAAAAATGTTCTCGCTGGCACTTTGGGACTCAATTTGGGGGTATTTGCATTTAACTTCAGTAATAAACTAATTTGTGATGTAACATGTTAATTTAAATGACATTTAAACACATTTGCTCCCCAATCATTCAGATCATATTTTCAAAATTGATATGCAACGCACTTCCCGGTTAATAAAGGTGTGCGCTCGTGCCCGTTAGACGCAAAATGGACCAACAGCGGCGCTGGTGACATCATATAAGCAGACATCAGTTCAGGAGGCTTCCGCCAATCAGACATCAGTTCAAGCGGCAACCGCCAATCAGCGTGCGAGGCGACGCACGCGGAGCATGGAGTTACTTGATAGACACGCCATTTTGACCAATGAGCGGCCTGTTCACATCACGCGGGGGCGGAACCTTGTGAACGGGGACGGGCAGGTATTAAAGTTTATCGGGACATCAGTGTCAGTGAGATCCCAGCGGAGCTCAGCGGTCTGTCAGCGCTTTTCCTCTTGACAACATCTTTCCCTGTGCTTTATTAAGAGTCAGCAAGATGACGATCCTGGAGGCGAGCAGTCTGCTGATCGAGAAGACCGTTGAGAAGATGAGTGTGACGTCACTGCTGCTGGCCGCGTCTGTGTTCACACTCACACTGGCGTACCTGAGGAAACTCGTGTTCGGGAAACAGCGCGAGCGACATGACGTAAGTGCATATTACTATAATAACAAGCTATGCGGGAACTGATTGACTGACGGCATGATCATATTTATTTCACTGCATTCAGATTTCTGTGAGTGCAATATTGTTTCCATAAGAGTGCTGTTTATTGTGTCATCTATAAAGTGAATACAATGTGTCACGTGTCATCTATCTTTCTATTGTTCTTTTTATACATCCATCATGCTGTCTATCATTCACTCTATTCATTTATCTATCCATCCTTCCATCTATCTATCTTTCCATCCATCCTTCCATCTCTCTATCTCTCTCTCTATCTATCTATCCATCCATCCATCCATCCATCCATCCATCCATCCATCCATCCATCTATCTATCTATCTATCTATCTATCTATCTATCTATCCATCCTTCCATCATTCTATCTTTCCATCCATCTATCTCTCTATCTATCCATTCATCCTTCCACCTATCTATCCATCCATCCATCCATCCATCCATCCATCCATCCATCCATCTATCTATCTATCTATCTATCTATCTATCTATCCATCCATCCATCCATCTATCTATCTATCTATCTATCTATCCATCCTTCCATCATTCTATCTTTCCATCCATCTATCCATCCATCTATCTCTCTATCTATCCATTCATCCTTCCATCTATCTATCCATCCATCCTTCCATCATTCTATCTATCCATCCATCTCTCAATCCATCCATCCATCTATCTATCTATCCATCCTTCCATTATTCTATCTATCCATCCATCTATCTCTCTATCTATCCATCCATCCTTCCATCTATCCATCCATCTATCTCTCTATCTATCCATTCATCCTTCCATCTATCCATCTATCTATCCATCCTTCCATCATTCTATTTATCGATCCATCTATCTATCCATCCATCTATTTATCTATCCATCCATCATTCTATCTATCTATCTATCATCCATCCTTCCATCATTCTATCTATCGATCCATCCATCCATCCATTCATCCATCCATCCATCATCCATCTATCTATATATCTATCCATCCTTCCATCTATCTATCTATCTATCCATCCATCCATCATTCTATCTATCTATACATCCTTCCATCATTCTATCTATCTATCCATCCTTCCATCTATCTATCTATCCATACATCCTTCCATCATTCCATCCATCTATCTATCCATCCTTCCATCATTCTATCTATCTATCCTTCCATCATTCTATCTATCTATCTATCTATCTATCTATCCATTCTTCCATCATTCTATCTATCTATCCATCCTTCCATCTATCTATCTATCCATACATCCTTCCATCATTCCATCCATCTATCTATCCATCCTTCCATCTATCTATCTATCCATCCATCCTTCTATCTATCCGTCCATCCTTCCATCCATCTATCTATCCATCCTTCCATCTATCTATCTATCCATACATCCTTCCATCATTCCATCCATCTATCTATCCATCCTTCCATCTATCTATCTATCCATACATCCTTCCATCATTCCATCCATCTATCCTTCCATCTATCTATCTATCCATACATCCTTCCATCATTCCATCCATCTATCCTTCCATCTATCTATCTATCCATACATCCTTCCATCATTCCATCCATCTATCCTTCCATCTATCTATCTATCCATACATCCTTCCATCCAGGGACGTGCACAGGAATTTTGAGGGGCAGTTGCTCTGACATGAAAAAAGGGCACATCCCTTACATATTACATATTATTGTTATTGCCATTATCATTAGTATTTTAATGCCCACTAGTGGTATTTATGTTCTGCTCAGGCAAGATCTTTGAAATTACCTATAAAATAGCCTATGTTTTTTTAGATTACAATTATTTAACTCTTTAACCCTATACTTTCTAGCATGGTCCTCTCATCTCATATCATATTTGGTGATCATCACTTAAGCCTACCTGCCCTATGTGCCTCCTGGTCCACATTTTCCTCACATAGTCTGGAGGCTTGTGACTGCTCCTCCTCATCTTAAATGTAATGTAATTATGAAACATTGCCATTAGTCGGCTAAAATATGAGTCTGCTTAATTAATCAATTGTGACCCTGGACCACAAAACCAGTCTTATGTGTATTTATTTTTTTAACTGAGATTTATACATCATGTGAAAGCTGAATACATACTATTTCCATTGATGTATGGTTTGTTAGGATAGAACAATATTTGGCCGAGATACAACTATTTAAAAATCTGGAATCTGAGGGTACAGACAAATCGAAATATTGAGAAAATCGCCTTTAAAGTTGTCCATTTCTATTGGCGATAGTGCTGCATCCATTCACAAAAATAAATGTTTTATATATTTAAGGTGGGAAATTTACAAAATATATTCATGGAACATGATATTTACATAATATCCTAATGATTTTTGTCATAAAAGAAAAATTCTATCATTTTGACCCATACAATGTTTTGTTGGCTATTGCCACACAAATATACCTGTGCAACATAAGACTGGTTTTGTGATCCAGAGGGTCACAATTCGCCTACACAGTGTCATGTCATCTTTATCACAGTGCAAAGTCTCTGTCTCACCTGCTGGTTGGCTTTTTCGCAGCCAACCCTGCAGTGATGTGCTGCCCTTTGCTGCCTCCCTGAATTGTCTCTCCCTCTCCTGAATCCGCCTCTTTTCAGTGGGCATCTTGGCTTCAAACAGTACCCAAAATAGTGATAGGATTTAGGCATTTAACCATTTTGAATAAAATAATTAATGTGATACATTACTTTCTTTCATCCTTCATTCTTCTTGCTAAAACGAAATGTGAGAAACTAACTATTAGCAGACAGACATGTAGCTTAGTTTGCCTAATGTAATGCCTACCAAAAAAATAGTAGACTAGCTAGGCTGCTTGTCTGCAAGCTATCTGTCTGACTCTGATTATTTAGGCTAAACGTGGCAAACGCAGCCTGCTGGATTTATGAAGATTTTAATTAATTTCATAAAACTTGATGATGATGATCATTCGTTTGTTATATATCACAAACTCACCTTTTCCGACAACGCTGAAACGCCTCACCGACAACCGCGACAATCTCCTTCTAGGGAGCGCCCACGCTCATTCATGACATGCAGCTCAGGTGCCGGTCACTCACGTGCAGCGCTGCAGCCACGTAAACAGAGTTTGTCCCCTACTGACTTTCACTTTCGGTGCCCGAATGGAAGTGAATGAGGCTTTGCGATTTTTTTATTTGTATTATTTTTTTTAAATCTATGTCCACGTGAAATTCTGCATCCATCGAACAATTTTTTTTTTTTCTTCTCTTTCTCGGAAGGGCAACGTGAGTCAAAAAGGGCATTTGGGCAATTGCCCGGGCAACCTGAGCAACCCCCCTGTGCACGTCCCTGCTTCCATCATTCCATCCATCTATCTATCCATCCTTCCATCATTCTATCTATCTTTCCTTCCATCATTCTATCTATCTATCTATCTATCCATCCTTCCATCATTCTATCTATCTTTCCTTCCATCATTCTATCTATCTATCTATCTATCCATCCTTCCATCATTCTATCTATCTTTCCTTCCATCATTCTATCTATCTATCTATCTATCTATCCTTCCATCATTCTATCTATCTAACCATCCTTCCATCATTCTATCTATATATCCATCCTTCTATCTATCCATCCATCCTTCCATCCATCTATCTATCCATCCTTCCATCATTCTATCTATCTATCCTTCCATCATTCTATCTATCTATCTATCTATCCATCATTCTATCTATCTATCCATCCTTCCATCATTCTATCTATCTATCCTTCCATCTATCTATCTATCCATCCATCATTCTATCCATCCTTCCATCATTCTATCTATCTATCCTTCCATCATTCTATCTATCTATCTATCTATCTATCTATCTATCTATCTATCTATCTATCTATCTATCTATCTATCTATCTATCTATCCATCTATCTATCTATCTATCTATCCTTCCATCATTCTATCCATCCTTCCATCTGTCTATCCATCTATCTATCTATCCCACATATAAAGGTTCATGTCAGTTTCTCTCTCTCCCTCAGAAACTTCCTCCTCATATCCCGTCCAGTATTCCTTTCCTGGGTCACGCCGTGGCGTTCGGCAAGAGTCCCATCGAGTTCCTGGAGCAGGCGTACGAGAAGGTGAGCGTGACACTGACACACACGCGCGTGACCCTGGCTGGTTCTGGTTCTGGTTCTGATCTGCTGTTTTCTCCCAGTACGGGCCTGTGGTCAGCTTCACGATGGTGGGGAAGACCTTCACGTATCTCCTGGGCAGCGACGCGGCCGCGCTCATGTTCAACAGCAAGAACGAGGACCTGAACGCCGAGGACGTTTACGCGCGCCTCACCACTCCCGTGTTCGGCAAGGGCGTCGCTTACGACGTGCCCAATCCGGTGAGATCCAGTCCTGCCAAACCTGGAGATATCAGAGAACTGGAACATGTGGATTGACGAGCTTTTTTATATTTCTACAGTCAATAAAAAAATATATTTGTTGCACCAGTGAGAAATTACTCAGTGGGTACAATAAATAAAATATTTTCAAATCCTTACTGTAAAAAATGATAGTGATTTTAACGGTAAAAAACAAAAAATGATACGGTGAAAAACTGTTCAGTTTCCGTACTGTATACGGTGAATAACTGTGATAGATCTAACCGTACATTTAATATAATTTTACAGTAAAATAGTTAAATTTACAGTGTTTGGAAGTGAAAAAGAACAAGTCATTGTATAATTTACAGTGAAAAAACATAAATTGATATTCCCACAATTCCCTGCGTGACACTTCACATTTGGCGGTTATAATAACGGTTTCTTCATAGTTTTTCTAATCAATTATGCACATTAGAGTTTGTTACATTTATTGTTGTTTAATTAATGCTTGCATTTTTTTAAATGTCATGTGTGTAACCCTGATGGTGTTTAGTGTTTGTGTGAGTGACACTGTGCAGCTTCTGTTTATTATTAGTATTAACTTTCTAATGGAAAAGCTGTATGTGATGAGCTTTGATTGATCATGTGACTCTCATCTCCACTGTGATTGGTGGTTGTCAGTGTATTATAATAGTACAGAGCAGATATTAGTACTTCAAAAGATCAGTAAATTAACATTATATCAGAATAATGAAATGCATTTTTTACTGTAAATTTAAGTCTGTAAAACCTAAAATGTTGCTACCGTAATTTTTACAGTAAATTTCTGGCAATCACACCTACCGTTTTTTTGTACCGTAAATTTTACAGATTTTTTTTTTTACAGTTTTGACTTCATTCTTTGGCACGTACAACATAGAAGCATGGGATGTTTTTGGGCTTCGTCACTAGATCCGGTTCTGGAAAGTTGTTGTGATCTCCACACGGCTACTGTTCTCGTTCCTTCATTGCTGATGCGATCTGTGTTTGTTCGTTCAGTTGTTCCTGGAGCAGAAGAAGATGCTGAAGACCGGACTGAACATCGCACAATTCAAACAACACATCGAAATAATCGAAGAAGAGACCAGAGATTATTTCAAACGATGGGGAGACAGTGGGGAGAAAAGTAAGGAGACAGAAACATCATTCATCCTCCGTTTCTTTTCCTCTACATTATCATACACTGATCAATCTTTCACAGTAAGACCAGCAACATCTATTAAACAGCAGCGATTCGGATGTGTTCATCTTTCTTCAGTGTGTTGCTGTGTGATCATTGTAGTCTCGAGTTTCTTCCGGGAACAAACACGTCTCAATATTCCTCATTATAATAATTAATGCGCAGAATAAAGGGGCGGGGCCTGGTTGAGTTAGTTAGTAGTGTGTTAAACTGGCGGTTATGGTAAGGGGCGGGACATTTCCCAAACACACTCGAAGTGCTCGACCAATCACAACACACTGATCCAGCCGACCAATCAGAGCACAGTGTGCTTTTCAGAAGGATGGGCTTCATAGAGACAGGAAGTGAACAGAGCGTTAATGACAGACTGGGAAGAGAGGAGCCGCAACACTGGAGAATATGAGGAAAATAATCAACATTACAGCAGAAAACATGTTCTAGTGGAGCCTGAAAACATCGTGACTTTGTGAAAGAGCAGAATACTCCTCTTTAAGAGAAATAAACACCTAAACAGGAATAGGAGACCGTATTTGTAAAGTGTGAAACGCTCTCTCTTCAGATCTGTTCGAGGCGTTGTCCGAGCTGATCATCCTGACGGCCAGCCGCTGTCTCCACGGCTGCGAGATCCGGGACATGCTGGACGAGAGAGTCGCTCAACTCTACGCAGATCTGGACGGAGGATTCACACACGAGGCCTGGCTTCTGCCCGGGTGGCTGCCTCTGCCCAGCTTCAGGTACACACACACACACACACACACACACGAGGCCTGGCTTCTGCCCGGGTGGCTGCCTCTGCCCAGCTTCAGGTACACACACACACACACACACACACACACACACACACACACACGAGGCCTGGCTTCTGCCCGGGTGGCTGCCTCTGCCCAGCTTCAGGTACACACACACACACACACACACACACACACACACACACACACACACGAGGCCTGGCTTCTGCCCGGGTGGCTGCCTCTGCCCAGCTTCAGGTACACACACACACACACACACACACACACACACACACACACACGAGGCCTGGCTTCTGCCCGGGTGGCTGCCTCTGCCCAGCTTCAGGTACACACACACACACACACACACACACACACACACGGCCTGGCTTCTGCCCGGGTGGCTGCCTCTGCCCAGCTTCAGGTACACACACACACACACACACGCGAGGAAGAGCTTCAGACGTTCACGTGACGTTGTGTTCTGCTGTGTTCTCAGGCGGAGGGATCGGGCGCACTTAGAGATCAAGAAAATCTTCTACAACGTCATCAAGAAGCGGAGAGAAGCCCAACAGAAAAACGACGACATCCTGCAGACGCTCATAGACGCCACATACAAGTATGTCACCATCACACACACACACACACACGTCGCACACACACACACTCTGAGAAATCACTGACTGTACACAACTGGATCATTTAAACCCAATGACACGGTTTACCCAGAGCAGGGTTTGGCCAGTTGGTCATGTATAACCTCGGATTTGCAACCAGTTTAATGTTTATTTTATGAAATAATTAATTATATGTTTATAATATATAAAATATATAATGTATTACATTTATTTAAATTTAAATGTTAAAATAATAATTAAAAAAGATTAAATCATTAAATTAAGAATTTATAGTAATGTTATTATATATATATATATAATAATGAAATATAATAATATAAAGTAATATCAAATAATATAATATAAAATTATTTATAGTTAATTTATTCTAAAATAAAAAAAACATTTATAATTTTTTTAATTTCTAACAACTAATTTCCATGTATACTGTAAATGAACTAATATACGATGTTACATATATCATTTTATAAATATATATATATATATTATACAAATAATTAAACTTTGTAAAATTATTATAAAAATTGTGAAATTATAAATTATTTTAATGTATTATATTATATCATTCTAAAGATTATTATAATTATTTTTTTATATTAAAAAAATCTAATATTCATAAAGATATTAATATTTAATTTACATAACACTCATTTCCATGTTGCACACACACACACTCCACCGAGTTCAGGCGAGCAGATTTGGGTTCGGGTCGTAAACTGCACCAGCGCTGCTCCGGTCACGACTCAAACATCTCGTCACACTTTATTTTAAGGTGTCATTGTTAAAGTGTAATTATATATTTAAGTAGTGAGTAATTAAGCAACTACATGTACTCACTATAGGGTAAGGGTAGGATTAGGATTTGGTTGAGGGTTAAGTGCATGTAATTATGCATAATTTACTGTTATTACTATGGTAAGTTCATGTAACGTATGTAACAAAGACAGAGTGTTACCAAAATCTGTTTAAAAACACTTTAGCATGTGTACTAAACATGAAGACACTGCCCTCCTGTGGTGAACCTGTGAACACAAGCAAATGATTACAAGGTTTGAAGTGTGGAGAAGAAAGTGAAACCAGCGTGTGTGTGTGTGTGTGTGTGTGATGCTGTGCCCTGTAGAGACGGGCGACCCCTGAACGATGACGAGATCGCCGGGATGCTGATTGGCCTGTTGTTGGCGGGTCAGCACACGTCCTCCACCACCAGCGCGTGGATGGGGTTCTTCCTGGCGCGGGACCGAGCGATGCAGGAGCGCTGCTATAGCGAACAGAGAACCGTGTGCGGAGAAGACCTTCCTCCTCTACACTACGACCAGGTGACCTTCTCCTTTAGTGAAGTCAGTCATCAATAGTCAATAAACCCTTAAAGGCGTCCTCCTATTATGCCCCTCTTCACAAGATGTATAATAATTCTCTGATGTCCCCAGAGTGTGTGTGTGTGTGTGTGTGTGTGTGTGTGTGTGTGTGAAGTTTTAGCCCAAAATACCCCACAGATAATTTTTTACAGCATGTTTAAATTGTCACTTTTTTGGGGGCTGAGAAACACATGCCATTTTAGTGCGTGTCCCTTTAAATGCAAATGAGCTGCAGCTCCCGGCACAGGGGGCGGAGCCTCACGAGCTCCAGAACAATCTCATCTCACGTCAGAAACTCTCAGTAGCGGTGTTTGTTTCAGAGAATCAGAGAATATATGCTGTATGGAGATGGAACCGGTATAGTTTAGTTGTACATCACACAAAAGATGAAGCGTCAGTTTTACTCCAGTAAATCACCGTGAGAGCCGAATACACACAGTATAAGAAGTGCGTGAGAACATAAGAGTTGAGGGAGAATTTTCTTTGAAAACAAACTTAATCCACCTCAGGATTACGTTTTTCTTCAGAGGCTGGCTCAGATTTCGGGAGTAAATAGAGAGAGCTATGTGGATTAATACATCCAGCCACACAACACCTTCAACGCTTGGGAGACATAATAGATATACATAATAAAGGCTAGATGTCTCGTCCGCGCTGCTGGCCAATGGAGGTCGGCGTCCGCACCTGGCGGCCATCTTGCCACAGTCAGCTCGCTCACTCGTAACATTGTGTTTTAATGGTGCATGTACTTTTTAAATAACCATAACTTGCTGGATTTTCTACCGATTTTCAAATGGGTTGGTTTGTTATAAACGTCAGATATGTAGTTATAACGCTGCATACTTATGAATAATTATGATATTATATATTTCAACATAATCAAGCATCCAGAATTATAGCCACGTTAATAATGTTTGTAAGAAACCAAACTGTAAATCCATCAAGATTTCAGCGAGATAAGAGGATTTGTGTTCCTGCAGATCACTCATCAGATGGCCGCCGGTGATGCCGTTCGAGACTCCGCCGTAAGACATCTAGCCTTTATTATGTATATCTATGGACATTCTCGTCAGTGCAGCAATGGCGGACGTGTAACGCGCTGAGAACTCGATCAGGGCCGGTCTATGTGTCGGTCAACACTCGTGGGCGGGGCCTGTGGCTGTATTATGATTTATGGGGATAAAAAAGCTGCCAACTTTTGAGTTTAAAAAAAAAAAAAACCTTGCATCACAATAAGTTGTGATTGTCAAAACATTTTGGTAACTTATTTTTATTAAGTTCACTGACAACATGTTACAATGTTTAGCTGCATGGTTACAATTACTGGCAGGTTACTGTATTTATTATTGCTTGACATCTTGATTTAATATCGATTCATTTTGATAATTATTAGTTACAGTAGATACATGTTAAAAAGTAAATCACTAATGCTGTAAACATAGAGAGCCCTAGGCTATTTGTATTAAAGGTTAAAAATAACAACTTAAAATATAATGCGTTCTTTATTATAATAACAACTTTTAATGATATAAGTAAAAATATAATATGGAGTCTAATATAGTGGACATATTTAACAAATCTCTATAGCTAATTTTTCCAGCCTATAAATGGTCATTAAATTGCTTTCCTGATGTAAATGTCACTTGCATATTTTTTTCTGCGTGAGAAATGGATGTGGCATGAGAGCATGTGGAAAGCGCCAATTGCGTGAGAGTTGGCAGCCCTGTTTTTATCACTGTAGGGTGGTTGTGTACACACACTGCCCACACACATTTATGTCCAAACACCATGCAAAAGTGAATTTTGCATAATAGGTGCCCTTTGTCATCGAGATACCTGGCCCAGGAAACGCCAACATCACTGTGGTTAGCCTTGCACAGGCAGACACCACTAATCGTGTCTACATCTACGGTCTATTTCTGGTCTGGTAATAAAGTCTGACAGAAGAGACCGGAAACGTCTGATAGGAACTTATTTGTTTTCTCGAAGTGATAACATGCGTTTGCATGATGGGAAGAAATCTTTTTGCACACACACGTTGGTTTAGTGAAGTTCGAAAGAGATTTGCTTATGGTGAAGACAAACAGTTTTTCATAATGAAAATGTGCACCTTGAATTTATTCAGTTGTGTTCAATGATCAATAAACGATCGCTCAACTAAACAAAACAAAGACATTTAATTATTTTGATTTATTTTGTTCATCCGTTTGAGTGAATGATTCAACGAATCACTCATAAAGACTTCACCGTTTCATTACTGGATGAATCTGCGTTTTTTGAATGAATGATTCAATGAATCACTCAAAGACTTCACTTGTTTCATCACTGGATGAATCTCTTGAGTGAATGATTCAATGAATCACTCACAAAGACTTCACCGTTTCATTACTGGATGAATCTCTTGAGTGAATGATTCAATGAATCACTCACAAAGACTTCACTTGTTTCATCACTGGATGAATCTCTTAAGTGAATGATTCAATGAATCACTCACAAAGACTTCACTTGTTTCATCACTGGATGAATCTCTTGAGTGAATGATTCAATGAATCACTCACAAAGACTTCACTTGTTTCATCACTGGATGAATCTCTTGAGTGAATGATTCAATGAATCACTCACAAAGACTTCACTTGTTTCATCACTGGATGAATCTCTTGAGTGAATGATTCAACGAATCACTCATAAAGACTTCACTTGTTTCATCACTGGATGAATCTCTTGAGTGAATGATTCAACGAATCACTCACAAACTCACAAAGACTTCACCGTTTCATTACTGGATGAATCTGCTTTTTTTTTTTAATGAATGATTCATAAACACTCATAATCACGCATCTGAAGAACTTCGGAAAACAATTTAGATTTTTGATTCAGAATATAAAAACATGCTCATCATCATCATCACACAAGAGAAGAACTCAAGTGGCTGTGTGCGTGGACTTATTGTGAATGTATGTTTGATAAGCTGAGCTGATACTAAAGCAGGGTTTGGTGTGTGCCGCAGCTGAAGGACTTGAGTTTGCTGGACCGCTGTCTGAAGGAGACGCTGCGGCTGCGACCCCCGATCATGACCATGATGAGGATGGCCAGGACGCCTCAGGTACCGCCAGCATTACTGACACTCAGGGGTGGATATTAACAAATTAACACAAATCAACAGTGGCGGGAAACGCTGTGAAATCACAAGCCACTTTTTGCCAATGTTATTTTCCAACATCCTACCTATTTTGAATAACAAAATGAATGTATGAAATCCAAATTTTATAATATATAAAATGTGATGTTTTTTTTGTCTAGTAGAGGTTCTGAATGGCTGGTAACTTAAATGTAGTATTTCCTGCTGGTTTTGAAGCCGTATAGTGCTGAGGACTGACCCGCATGTGTCCGCTTCCTCAACAGAGAGTCGGAGAATACATCATCCCGCCGGGACACCAGGTGTGTGTGTCTCCCACAGTGAACCACCGTCTTCAGGACACCTGGGAGGAGCGTGAGGAGTTCAACCCGGACCGATACCTGAACGACAACCCTGCCGCCGGAGAGAAGTTCGCTTACATCCCGTTTGGAGCAGGTGAGGTCACGCGCGGTCCAATGAGCGGGTCTCTACAGTGTTCAGACCGCATGAACTGGAGAGCGCTCGCACAGAAAGCTGCCAGTACCGTATTTTCCGGACTATAAGTCGCATCAGTCAAAAAATGCGTCATGAAGAGGAAAAAAACATATATAAGTCGCACTGGACTATAAGTCGCATTTATTTAGAAATTTATTTCACAAAATCCAAGACCAAGAACAGACATTTAATCTGGAAAGGTTATTAAGCTCCACAACAGCACACAGAACAACAGCTGAAGGTGTCCGGTGTGTTAGCGTCACACAGGGTTTCCAGCAGCACTTTGGAACTAAGGCGGCCACCGAAGCAACACACGCCTGCCGCCTTAACTACGCCGTCAAAAAAAAGTATATGAGCGATATCCGCCGTGTTACTCTGTCCTGTTTAGAGCTCAGATTCTCCCGAGCCGATATTTCCCGCCGCTATACTCGGGCCGGACCCGTGATCTAGAGACGTGCGGCGCGGGACTAGATGTGGCCGAGCGCGAGTGCGAGCGCGGGCGCGGGCGGTAGCCTAATGCACTCACTGTGTGTGTGCGGCTGCAGGAGTATAAACGATTAAATATAAATATATATGAATGAAAAATATAAAAACAAATAAATTGTTATTCATCTGTTGCAGAAACGCAACAAGAATAACTAAAACTAAATAGAAACGATGTACAGGCCAGAGTTTCTATTTGTAACATGTTTGCAGCGTTGAGCGATGTAGCCAATCACAGACATATGTGTTGATTTCTGGAACGCAATGGCCAATCAGAAGCATTTAAGACAGAATCCCCTCACGGCTCAAAACTGACTTTGTTTAGTGCTGAATTCTGCATGCTGGCAAATCCTCGGATTATAAAAGATATTATGAAAGATTCATTATGCAGTCAGCTTCATTGATAATAACAGAGATGTATGAGATCGCGATGAACTGATGTCAGCTTTTTAAAAATTATTAAGGGAGCGCGCATTCAGTCATGGCAAACCATGCGGAACGGTAATGTTCTCTCTTGATTCATCTCAGTCAGTATGAATTAATTTTGATATACAAGTCGCACCTGACTATAAGTCGCAGGACCAGCCAAACTATGAAAAAAAACATAATGGGCCCTATTGTAACGCTCTGAAACGCAAGTGTCAAAGTGCAAAGCGCAAGTAACTTTGTGGGCGGATCCCGGCGCTGTTGCTATTTTCCCGGCGGGATAAATGACTCTTGCGCCCGACGCAAATCTAAAAGGGGTTGGTCTGAAGTCGCTTCATTACTCATAGGTGTGGTTTGGGCGTAACGTGAAATAAACCAATCAGAGCGTCCTCTCACATTCCCTTTAAGAGCCGGCGCGCTTGTTCCATGGCGGATCGCTATTATAACGGCGGATTTGCCAACGCACGCCAGGAGCGGTTCACAGCCGAGGAGACCAACGTTCTCGTCAGGACCGTAAAACTCAGAGAAGTGACATTGGGGATGATGGAGAAACACACACACATTAGCTTCGGTTAAACAGGCGTATAATTTGGGTAAATGTGTAATCTAGATTTTTTTTTTAATCTAGATAGATCTTTTTCACATCTTCACGGACACAACAATGATTTCCCTCGTGTGTTAATATTTCTCCTTGTAATAATGTCTGATTTACAAAAATGAAAACTGCTGCGTCTGTTTATATTAGAGAATCAAAGTGGATGTGCGTTAACATTATGGCCAAGCACGCGCCCTTAAAATAGCCACTGTCTTTAGACTGTTTTTTTCCTGGTCAGTGGCGCAATTGCTTTCTAAAACTGGAAAATAGCACCAGGGCAGTTTTGCGCCGGAACACACTCCTCTTCTCACTGAACCGCCCCCGCGAGCGCAAGTTCATTCCCTAATTTACCGACGTGCGTCTGTGGAGGGAAGAGTCGCTGTGCGCGGGTGCAAGATAGGAATGATACATGCGTCGGTGTTCAAAGTCAATTGCGCTGGGTGCAAGATAGGGCCCATAATCTCCCGATTGTTTGTTATTTTGAGTTATTGTGTATTAAAGGTTTACTGCTGCCTCAAACTCAATCAACTGTGACTATATATATTGGTCTCATGATATAAGCCGAGTCAAGGGTTGATGTGAAATGTGTGTGTCATGTTAATGTCAGCAGAACCACAGTACACCCTTTAGTAAAGGCCCGGCTGAGATCTTAACAATGCTTGTGTTTCCTGGTTGATCTTTTACAGGTCGTCATCGTTGCATTGGAGAAAATTTTGCCTACGTGCAGATAAAAACAATCTGGTCGACTTTGCTGAGACTGTACAACTTTGATCTGGTAGACGGACAATTTCCCGCTGTGAACTACACGACCATGATCCACACACCGCACAACCCCGTGATCAGATACACACGGAGGAACACACAACCACAGCCGTGATCATCAGTTTCTCAGTACAAGTGCTGAGCTGGGTCCAATCCTGCATGTTGTCTGATTTAGTCTGCCGTCTCTTACTCAGATCTTAAACATTGTGTTTTTTTTATTTAATAAAACAAAAATTTAAATAAAAACTCTTTATTTTACCCAAACTGACCTGCATTGCCCAGATACTCAGTGACGCACTTTCAGAAACCACGATAACAAACATCCTCCAATGTTCAGTCGTGGCATAGACAAATCTGCAATCTAAGTGTATAAATGCAAATTGTCTAATTGTCTCGAATTGCACCATTTTGCCCCACAGAGCATAAAAACACTCAATGTTCTCTGTTAACCTACTTTTTAGCACGCAAATGCAATGAGAAAGTAGGAAGTTATTTATTTCTACTTCTCTTTGATGGAAACTGAATTCACCGCTGTCTGTCACGACACCATTCTACAAACTAACCACACAAGCTGTGTTTCTGCAGCGCAATAACCACACACACGAGCTCCTGCTTCTTCATATTTACAACTGTACTGCGCATTTATCAATAACTCTTTCATATTCCCACTGTTCCACCTGAGAAACACACACACTAACACATCCACGACAGTTTCAGTTAATGCATTCATTACTCATGTAGTCCCAAACACACACAAATAAGCTAACTTTCATTTTACAAACATAAGCAGAGTGAACGTGATACAATTAAATGCAAAAGTCGATTAAATAACAATGGGTTTAGGCTGATTCTGTAATATTTAATATGACTGCGGACAGTTGTTGGTTTTAGGTTAGCAGTTGTTGCGTGTCATCTCGTCTGTGGTGAACGTGATGCAGAGCTGTGGGAGGGATTAAGAGTTGAGAAGATTATTGTAAATCTTTCTATCACTCATTGACAATTACAGCATTATTGTTGTATTTATGAAGTATAAAAGCTAAAGGCAAAGAACTTGTACTTGTGATCGTGTGGGATTATAAGGAAAGATGGTTTAATACAGTGGGATTATCTGACAGGACATCACAGGTGAGTCTCCGTAGGTTTTTATGTATACGCTCCTCATTTAATACTAAACCCTCATAAATATCATCAGATTTACTGTAACTCTGAAGGACCCTTTCTTCATTAGGAATAATTAATGCACATTCAATGTGAACAAAACTGAATCTGCTTTGACTCCAGTAGTTGGAGATGTCATTTTGTAAAAAAAAGACTACACGCCTGCCCTGCGCACATATGCCAATACACACGTGCATGTCGGTATCATTTTTTAGAAACTTGCACTTGCACTGTAATCTTTTAAACGTTTGGTTTTCAGGCCACCAAAACACCAAGACAAATGAACGGCCAAAACTCATAAAAAAAATCTGTTTTTAGTTGAAAACGGTGTCGTGTGACGCGGATGTACATTTCCGGACCCTGAGATGCGGATGTACATTTATTTTCTTTAAAGTCCTCATCAACTAATGAAATGCTTCCTTGTACTTTAAGTAGATTGTAAAAATCTAAACATCAAATACTTAATGAAACATACATTTCTTGAAATTATTATAATATTGAATTCTCTTTTTGATGGACACGTGCACTATATGCGTAAATTACACTGTTTAATTATCGGCATTGGATTTTTTTTTTTTTTATATCCAACGTTATAAAAGCCACAACTAAAAAATAGTTAAACATAAAATTGTGTAGTTTACATATTTAAATGACCTAAAAATAAGTACAGGGAGTGTTGTTACTTTTTTTTTACTTTAATATATGTAATGATAAATGGCAAACAAAAAGGGAATCTTTTTTAAACATTAACAAGTTTGAAAAAGTTACAGTGTAAACTTCAAGTAAATTGCAAATAAAATGTAAATTCTGAGATTCTTCTCAGGGATGCAGGTACTTCAATCTTCAAATGATATTAATGTTATGTATATCACATGAAAAATATGTTCTGGATGTTTGTCAGGGTTATTAAGGTGATTTGAGTGGTTTTCTCATATTCTTGTGCTGATATATTAGGACCCTGAGTCTCATTATCCTTGTGCAACGTCTACACTCTCAACATTTCTAAAGCTTCTCTTAAAGTCCGCGTGAACCGGAAGTTGCAATCAACTTTTCTCAAGTGTTGTGACGCATTTCTGAGTGAAAGGGAATATTGAACAGAGGGTTTTACTTTAGCGCTCCTCCTCTCCATCTCTCGCCCATAGCAGAGTAACGGTTTGTGTATTAACTTGCACGGATTAGTTGTTCACCACAAGACTAGTAATATCCGCTAACAAAGTAAATAGGGTCAATTTTGATTTCATGCCGACTTTAACAAAACATTAATAATCTGTACAAATTAACAAATTTATAGGGTACAACTTAAATTCTTTGACCGAGTTAGAACTCTACTCTTATTAAAATTGTTCTTCCATAGCATCATACATTTGTAGATCATGATAACCACTGCTAAACTTATGCATTGCACCGACCTTACTACCATAGGAAAAAGTAACTATATCGTGTCTGTGGTATTTGTTATAAAATAAAATAAAAACAGCCTAAACACATTTTGTATAAATACAAATGCACAAAAACTACTCATTTATAATAACAAATTCCATTACTCATTTAAAACATGCCCACATTAATAACTGTCAGGAATTCTGAACGAGAGAGACCAAACGCAGAGATTAGCGAAAACTAATGATTGACAGGACAAACGTAGGGAAGTGCACACGACAGGAGAACTGCAGGTGCTTCTCAAAATCTTAGAAGACATAGACCATGCTGAAGACTTCTGGGCTAATGTAGACTTCTTGACTGTGTCGTGACTGTCAGGCATTCTCTCATTGCAAACAAGGACTAAACAAGGGAGCGGGACAAGAGGAGCACATGGCCAACAGAGACAGAGCCATGCCCTCAGACACAAGACAAAAAAAGAAAGAAACCTTGAACAGAGACAAGACAGTGCTGATCTGACACACCTTGGACTTGACAGGACTGGTAAATTATTTTAGGCTGTGCAGCCACAAGTTTCTTCAACACTAGCATTGAGACAGAGTGCATTTAGGCCACGGGGGGTTCAACAATCCACGAAATGACAAGGAGGAAGCTTCACGCAATACAAAGTCAATGGAGACGGTTGGATTGTTTTCCCCCACGGTGGGCGTGGTTTTCAGATTATGACACATGTCGCTCTGTCTCTATAGCTGGTGAAGTAGACTGCTTGGGGGTTGGTTCCACCAGACGTGATGCTCCTGGAACTCCTGGATACAGGACCAGCTGAGTCCGACCATAGGATTAGGGACCTCCTGGACCATAGGATTAGGAATGTCCTGATTCAGGCGCTCCTGGAGCTCTGGACTAAGAGCCTCTTGACTCAGACCCTCCTGCACAAATGGGTTTGAGCCTTTCTGACTCTGGTCCTCTGGGACAACTGGACTAGGAACCATCAGAATCAGGTCCTCTGGGACAACTGGACTAGGGACCATCAGAATCAGGTCCTCTGGGACCACTGAACTCGGGGCGCCTGAATCAGACCCTCCTGGGCCAATGGATTTGGGACCTCTGTTTGGGACCTCTGTTGCACAACATGTGCCCTCCTCTTCTGCTTCCGGGGTGGCAGCAAATTTCTCGACCGACTCTGGGACGACTTGAGCGGACCCGACCGACTCTGGGACGACTTGAGCGGACCCGACCGACTCTGGGACGACTTGAGCGGACCCGACCGACTCTGGGACGACTTGAGCGGACCCGACCGACTCTGGGACGACTTGAGCGGACCCGACCGACTCTGGGACGACTTGAGCGGACCCGACCGACTCTGGGACGACTTGAGCGGAACCGACCGACTCTGGGACGACTTGAGCGGACCCGACCGACTCTGGGACGACTTGAGCGGACCCGACCGACTCTGGGACGACTTGAGCGGACCCGACCGACTCTGGGACGACTTGAGCGGACTCGACCACTGTCACTGTCAGGGCAGGACCCTGACAATAACATAATAAAATTCAATATGTATATGCCACATTTCTGCCTCAATATCATGATTACAGTTACTACAGTAAATCCACAGTAAATTTGTGGGTTGAAAAGCATTCAAACTGGATCGTTGTATGTGGCGAAATGTTTCTCCTGATTTCCACATCAGTGTTGAGAATGTCAGCACAGTTTCATCTGACTTAAAACTGGTTTAAATCACTGAGACATTTGCGGTTGGTATCAAGAGAACTCTGGACCAAACTCGAACACTTTTCACTGCGCTGTTTATTGGTAGCATGTTCAGACGGTCAGCGAGTAAATGTATTCGTTCTGAGCTTGCACTTCGCTCTCATTTGAGTCGAGCTGATTGATTTTCTGTATGGCGCGAGGTTCAAACAAGCAGCAATGTTTCATTCCGCTATTGACGCGTGTACCGCTTTTGCTTATTAAGCGCAACAGTAATGTCTAAATGTATAATTTAGTACATCATCAATTGTTCCATTTGTAGCTGTACTGAAAGCGCCAATGGATAATTCACCTCAGATCTTGAAGTAAAAAAAAGGGAAAACAAGAACGTTCCAACTGTCAACTCAATGTGTAACCTGTAGTAACTAGTCTTATAAACATCCAATTTGTCGATCTCCAAATGGGCAGATCAGCTGTTTTTAATTACTTCATGACCATTAATACTTTAAGACACACACACACACACACACCTAAAAAGTTGCATTAAAAAAAACCTGGGTTATATCGGTGTCCTTGAAACCATGTGCCCTTAAGTAGCCTTTCATGGGTTATGAAAAAAATATATTCTTCCTGTGATATGAATTATAGAGCTAATCAGAGCAGTTCTGACACAAATCTAGAAAGATATTTAAACACCAGCACTTACTTATGCTCTCTCCACAGAAGGCCAAAGATGGAGACCAAAAAGATCCTCTTCATGGCTTTGATTACAGTTTGCTCAATAATGTTCTACATGTACTATGAGCCGTCATTAAACTGGTTAAACTATCCAGCCGTTCCCAAACCTAATGTCTGCGGAAACATCTGCATCAACGCTCTTAAGAGGCCAAATCAAATCCAACTAGTGAACAACAACTGTATGGTTACACAAAAAGAAGCGGCTTCATTGCAGGGAGACGATCTAGACACCATTCTCCTGATCTGGACGTGGCCTTTTGGGCAACAGTTTGATTTAGGACTCTGTAGTTCAATGTACGACATCCACGGCTGCCACTTGACAGACGACAGGAGTCAGTTTAATCGAGCACATGGCGTTTTAATTCATCATGGAGACATCAATGGGGACTCATCCAACATGCCGAAACTGCCACGACCTCCATTCCAGAAATGGGTCTGGATGAACATGGAATCTCCCAGCAATTCAGGACAGCGTTCAAATCTAAACAATCTGTTTAATCTGACGGCAACTTACAGACAAGATTCAGACATCATGGTCCCTTACGGGAGAATCTCAGTGGAAAGTGGTGGAAAGAAACATGATGAAATCCCGCATAAGAATAAACTTGTTTGCTGGATTGTAAGTAACTGGAACTCATTCCATGAGCGCTCAAAATACTATGCAGAGTTAACAGAACACATTAGTATAGAAACCTACGGACATCACTTCAACAGGCGCATTAGTGATCAACATTATTCAGATGTGGTGTCCAGCTGTAAATTCTACCTGTCCTTTGAGAACTCCATCCATAAAGACTACATTACAGAAAAACTGTACAACCCTCTATCCCTCGGCACTGTTCCCGTGGTCCTCGGCCCACCCAGAAAGAACTACGAGGAATTCATACCCGGAAGTGCCTTTATCCATGTGCATGACTTCAACTCTCCCAAAGAACTAGCTGAACATCTCAAGCTTCTGGACCAAAATGATGATTTGTACAGGCAGTACTTCACCTGGAGGGAACATCTTGTTGCAAGTGGATTCTGCTTTGGTCTTGAGCACGCCTGTCGGGCTTGCGATCATATCAGAAGAAACAAGAACTATAGAGTAGTTAATGATCTCAACAGCTGGTACTGGGGTTGACAACTGATGTTATCAATAGACTTCAGTCATAGCAGATGCCCTTTTTCGTTATGGACGAGAACTTGGCTGTGAGGGATACACTATAAAAAAGTTACAAATAAAAATAAAGAAAACAGAAGCTTGATTGATTTAGAGTTCTCTTTCTGACAATTAATTCTTGATTTCTTGACCAGCATAATTTAGCAAAAAACATTAATGTCATAAACTGCGTTTCCACCGAAATTACCCAGAACAATTTGTCCAAGGAACTCCCCCCCCCCCCCCAGCCCCATTGCATGCTCCACTGCGGTCTAATGGCGCTTTTCCATTATTCTTTTTGTTTTTGTTTTTCCAGAGCCATAGAGAGAAAGAGTTGCGACACTCTTTGCTGTCGCCGCTATGGCTGTCACGTGGTTCATGTACGCCCCAATAGTTCCAAAACATACGCTGGCTGCATGTTCTTCTATGAGACAGACAGCAGCGATTGCATTATTGAACGGTAAATATAAAATAAAACAGACACCCAAGTACTTTTTCAGGCAGGGTGACAACAAAATACTGTATATTACTTAGATAAGTTTTAGGCTATGTTTTTGGAGGGAAAAGCTTAGTGATCATGTTCGCATGGGTAGTAGTAGCACTGGCTTTAGCGGCTCTAACTTAACTTTTCCATATCATTGATCTGTTGATGGACGTCTCATGATATTTATTTTAGCACAACTTGACCATTCAAAAGAAGTCGATATTTCAGAAACTTACGTTATCTCTGGAACAACTCACCACTCAAACTCAGCCAACACGTCACATAATGAAAAGTAATATATCCCAAAAATTAAATGAAATAAAAGTAGCTATAAAGGTGGTAGCGATTAATTACCGAACTAATTAGATGCTACCTTCACAGCTGGCAAAGTCGCGCTAGCTAACTAGCAAGCAATGCTAGAAAATGTGTTGAAACAACCAAGATAAAATATAAATAATTACGCTGTGCATATACAAATGAAGACCAGTATAAGCATCGCAAAGGGCCTCTGATACAATATAGACAGTGGACAAGTCAAAAGAGGTCGATATTTCAGCAACTTGCCTCTGGAGCAACTCGACGCGCAGCAATGTAAGTGAATTGGGTTCAACGCCCAAGTGTTTGGAACTAATCCGATCTTCAAATCCCGGAAGTAGGCGGTTAAAAGCGCCGCCATTTTTTACAACGGAGGTCTATGGGAGTGTCGCAACTCTTTCTCTCTATGGCTCTGGGATACACTATAAAAAAGTAATTGAGCAAATTTTTTTATTTTTTATTAATTCTTTATTTCTTGTCCAGCATAATTTAGCAAAAAACATTAATGTCATAAGCCGAGTTTCCACCGAAATTACCCAGAACAATTTGTCCCAGGAACTTACTTAACCCATTACTTAACCCATTAATAACTTTCTTTTACTTTTAGCTGAGAAGGCGAAGACTTGTTATCTTGATTGCAGAGTTAAATGTGTTGAGTGTTTATCTCAATGTGTTAAGAACATGTTGCCACTTCAACTGAGGCATCAGGACTGGGTTCACACCGTGGTTAGTTCAGGGTTGCCAACTCATGCATTTGCCGTGAGACACACTTTCAGGCTCTGTCTTACACTCTCGCTCTGCCCACGCAATCTCATGCATTTGCCAACCATGCTTTTGATATGAAGCCGTCTCAGCTTTTAAATTTTGTAAGTTTTAATACGAAATTCAAACAATAAATATCGTTTTGGCAGCTTTAATGTGGCATTTTTGGTTAACATTGCAGCATAGTGTGCATTGATTATTACGTTGAAGACATTTACAGTATCATTTTATTCTGGGAGAGTGATGGAGAGACAACATTAATGTTTTTCTGTATTTACCCCTCAGGTATTCCTTACTTATTGGTCACACTCATACTCATCGGTGGTCAAATGTGACCATACACTTTAAAACATTTTTAATTAAATAAATGTTCTATATTTTAGTTCAATAATATTTATTTCATATTTTGAGGAGATCTTTTGGTATTAAAAGCTATGTGCGCAACAATTATGGTCCATTAATGACAACATAAATTTGTATCTTATTTTTTTTTAATATATATTACAATTAGAGAAGTATTTAAGGTTAAAATGGAGAAAAGGGTTTTAAATTCCAATGCAAAGAGGCAAATTAAGAGTAATTTTGTGGCCAGAAAAATATTAATTTCCATTTGTAATGCCATGGTTTACCCACGAGACCCTGTTTGGCTCTTTAATAAATAATTTAACCCAATTTGGGTCCCAGAGTTGGGTTAACCCAAGAAAAGTAAAATAGTGCTAAAATGGCAAACTATTTTCCATATATGTACAGTATAAGGTCTCAGGTTTTTCCACAAGACACACTTCCACGTGAGAAACCCCGAGTGTCTCCGCTCGCGACTCTGGAGCTCCTCCTGTCGTCACACCGGTGGCTTTAGAGGCGGTGAGGAATGAGGTCATGATACCACACTGTATATTATGAGAACATGAAAGTGTTTTTTGATCTTGGATGCTCGTAAACCTGTTGTAAGAGAAACCTTTAAAATAGCACACAGGGGCACTTTAACCCTCTAGGGTATTTCATTTATGACTCACACTCAGGACTTTCGGGTCAAGAATGACCCGGTGGGCGGGATTCAGATTTTTTTTTTTTCAGCAAAATCAATGAAATGTATTTTTGTTCAATAATATTTTTAATTTTTTTATTTGGTGTTTTGAGAGAATTTGATGATAATAATTAATATTTATGCAATAATTATTATCCATTTTTTCCCCATTGAATATAATAGAATTTTTATTTATTTATTTGTTTTATTAATGCTGCATTTCAGGTTAAAGTAGAGACTAGGCCTATAGAAAACAATTTTTGAAGTCAGATTGGTGGATGTAGTGAGCATAATTATTGTGCAATATCATATTTTAAGAAAGGCTTGTGAATTCTAGTTTTTGCACATATTTCCCTATTTTTTTCAGGTTGTGGATTTTAATATATAATAAGAGATTCTCAAAGACTATTTTTGTAAAGTCTTTTGTTTGTTTGGTTGGTTAATAATTGCTTTATTTCACACATTTTCCAAAATTAGCTTTTGGAATGACAAGCGTTCATTTGTGTGTGTGTGTGTGTGTGTATAAGTGTGTGTGTGTTTTTTTGTCTGTTTTGCACTCTTGATGTTTTAGAGATTCACCCCTTCACTGTTGAGTCCTTTTTCTCTGCATCCTGGCTGATTTGTAGATTGTATGCACAAAAAAACTCTGTATTTTCATATTTTTGCCAATTTCCCATTCATTTCCTATGGGGGTCATTTTTGACCCGAAGGTCCCTGAGCGTGACAATTTTTTTTACGACCACTTAGACTTATCAAATCCTGTCCCCTGTTTTTTGGGGTGTTCATATACCAAGTACCAATAAAGTCACCAAGTTTCGGACCATTTCGATGAAGCTACGATTTTAAAAATATATATATATTTAAACGCTTCGGGACATTTTTGACCCGAAATACCCCAGATTAAAGAAGTAACGGCAAAATCAAAGTGCGGATCATTACAACGAATGACAATTTTTGAACATTATTTCACGCATATTTTGACATTTTATTTTACCAAAAGTTATTTGAAACATTAAAGTAAACACTGTTACTTGCATGCAATATGTTTTTTAAATCACTTTTGTACATTTTATTTGATTCAAAGGCATATTTTTAGTTGATGCATAACATGCCAACATTTAAGCTCTGTTTGAACATTTGTATGGATGGATATATTCAATAACATTAGGGATGCACCGAAATGAAAATTCTGGGCCGAAACCGATACCGAAAATTTAGGATGCTCTTGGCCGAAACCGAAACCGATACCGAAAATGTAGGATGCACTTGGCCGAAACTGAAGCCGAAAATGACTTTTTTTCTTTTTTTTACTTTAATATATATTTTAATTTTTAATGGATCTGAAATGAAAAATCACAAACCAATAAAATAATCAACTTTTATTAACATGAACAGTTACATAACAAAACCTAAAATATTTTTAACAATAAATAAATAATATTATTTTTTAAGTTTTCTTCCAATAAACAAAATAAATAGTTTAACTTTTGTAGTTTAATTTCTGTGCAAAACAATGCAAAACAACAGTGCAAAAACAGCAATAGAACTTAATCTAAACTCAAACTGTAAACAACATTTAAGCCTATATGTAGCCTTAGGAAACACAGTTGTGCAGTGCTACGCAAATTTTAATGTAACTATATACACAGAAGACAGAACATTTGACTGCTGTTTGTTTATTTAAGGAAACGTGGCAGGTTTATCTTTAAGAACAAAAGTTGCTCAGCTTTTTGACAAGAAAGACGGTTCCTCTTCTCATTAAGAACATGAGATGCTGCACTGAATAGTCTTTCACTGTCTGTGCTGGTGCTTGGGGCAGATAAATACCTGCGTGCAATCCGTGCAAGCAATGGAAAGCGGTCTTTGTTTGCGCGCCAGTAGTCCAGAGGATTGTCGCTTCTGGCAATGGGTTGTTCAGCAAGATACGTCTCTATTTGTTGTGCGGCTGCGCTTGTTTCAACACCGCTACGAGTTGGGGCGCTTTCCTGTAAAATTTCGTCAAACATCTCAGAAAGTGAGGGAGTGTACGCCTCCTCACTTGTACGTAACCGTTTCTCGGGCACCGTTTGCGATGCGCTTCCCGTCGAGTCTCTTCCTTCACCAGATGTTTCAATCTCCGTCAGCTCTTTGTGTATCATTTCACGCACTCGCTGCTTTTTCTCTTCGCCGAAGTAATGTTCTTTAAAGCGCGGGTCTAGTATAGTTGCAATACAGTAGAGAGGGTTGGACTCAGTGTCTTTAAAGCGCTTGTTAACAGCCTCCAAAAGAGTCTTTTTAGCTGTTTTTACACCGTGATCTGTTTCCACCTCTTTTCCCAGCAGACGCTTCAGTGCTGCAATCAAAGGAATAACCTCTGCAGCCGAGGCTTTAGCCGAGCTTATTTCCTTGGTCATCTGTTCGAATGGGGCGAGAAGAGACACTATGTTTTCCATTAGCATCCACTGGTGTGCACTCAAAGTAGCAGGCAGATCGTAATCTGTCATATAGGCAGCTATGACCCGCTTCTGCTCAAGTAGACTTTGCAACATGTAGTACGTACTATTCCAGCGAGTAGCTACATCTTGCTGGAGACGTTTGGGTGGCATCCCAAACTGTTTTTGCAAATCTTGCAGTCGGGAATAAGCAAGCGGAGAATGTTTAAAGTGTCCCACAATCTTTCTCCCGATTGCTGTTATTTCAGAAATGCTGCGCTGACTCAGCACTCCTTCATTCACAGCCAACTGAAGCGTGTGTGCCATGCATGGTATGCTGTTCAGTCCACTGTCCTCCATAGCCTTTAACATGTTCCGTGCATTATCTCGGACAATCACATGCACATTAGATGTCTCAATGTGCCAAGTGTCAAACATTGTAGACAAAGCATCAGATATCGCTGCTGCGGTGTGTGACCCAAAAAACTCCCGTGAGTGAAGCAAAATGTTTTGCCGTTTAAAATCAGAGTCGATCCACTGCGCTGTTAAGCTAAGCATGCTAGTTGGGCTAACGTCTGAGCTCCAAATGTCTGTGGTAAAACTTAGAGATTGTCTGTCTGTGGCCATGAGCTCATTAACGTGTTTTGCAACTCGGTCATACATTGCAGGTAGACTTGTTTCGGCAAAATAGCGTCTGCTTGGCAGTGTATAACGTGGCTCAATATGTTGTATGAGCCTACGAAATCCAATGTCCTCCACCACAGAAAACGGCTGGTCATCTAAGGCAATGAATTCCATCACTTTCTCAGTAATGCCACGTGCTTTGACACTATCATTCTCAAATTTCTTTGTCTTTTCAAATAATTTGGCCACAGTGGGTGTTTGTGATGTAGTTGGGGTACTTTTAACCAATGTTGTTTTGCGGTACTCCTCATGTTCAATTGGATGTCGTGTTTTCAGGTGGTGTATCAAACCTGTTGTCGAAAAGTTCTTTGGCACCGTACCCCCTCTTGAGACTTTTGCAGAACAAACGTTACAAATTGCAAATTTGTTGTCCTCGTCTGAAACTTTAAAGTATTTCCATACCGCTGACATTCTTTATCTTTGCAGACGCGTGCAAACTGCTCGACCGTGAGTGAAAACTGCTTGAGCACGGAGGGGAGGGGTGGGTGACGAGTGATGACAGCTCGACCGTGAGTGAAACCCAAGCGCTTGCGCGCGAATGGGAGGGGCGCGGTTGACATTAATTTTCGGTTGACATTTTCGGCAGGCTTTTTTATTTCGGCCCGAAACAGATAATGCCATTTTCGGCCGAAATTTTCGGCGACCGAAATTTCGGTGCACCCCTAAATAACATTATTCAATAACATTGAATATTCGAAGTCAATGTTATTTAGAATATTGTCTATTTATACAGCATGATAAATAAGAAGTCTCTAATTTCACACCATGAAAGAAAAAAAGTGGATTTGATTATTAATTATCCTATAAGTATATTTAATTAAGCATATCCAATCATATCATTGAGGTTCAATTGAATCCTAAAGATTGAAGAATCAGAAAGATATCATGAACACATAAATAAATCAGTAACTACACTATATCATCAAAAATATTTAAATCTTTCTTTGACATCATTATTCCCCGTGAGGGGGTGCACCGTTCCTGGAGGTACTGCAATACCAGGTCGATGCGTGGAGTGGACGGAGCAAGCCCCTATTCCATCTCCCTGATCCAAAAATCAATTTAATATATGGTCCCCGGGTAGGGGACGTATCAGATATTAAACTGATAAGAACAGATACTACACTTGATCTTAGCCAAAAGGCCGAGAAGCGATACCGAGAAAGAGTTCGAGCTAAAGCAGTCACTCAGCGCGACACACACCTCAATGACGGTCACACGGTCCGATATCTGGAGAAACACGTCCAACTACACACACACACTCGAGAGATCATGTCCCGCTCGGAGACTGAGAGAAACGCGGAGATTCTCACACACAACAAGATGAAAAACTCCTCAAAACACGCGGATTCTTCTTCATCCGTTAGAGTTTACCATCGGCCAATCAAACACGAGCACAGAGTACATCGGCCAATCAAACACGAGCACAGAATTAGAGCACAAAAAAGACGGCGTATCTCCGTTTATTAGTCTTTGTTAAATCAAGAAACATTCACTATTTAGCATTAAAGTATTTCTGCTTGAGTTCAGACACCAGATTCAGAAAATAACGCTGTAGAAATGAAGCTTTTTTACACACTTTAATTCGCTTGATGCGCCTCATGTGGTTAAATGCGATACTGCACGTGGCGTTCAACGTTGAGGCGCGTTTAATTATCTAACCTCAACAGTAATGACGACGATAAAACAATTACTTGTCCATCTATAAACCCTACAAAGAGCAATATTAAAACACCAAACATATCAAACATTTAAGCCACCTGCAAAAACACTGCTGTAATCCAACAATGGCACAGAAGACAAAATAATAACAATGTGCTCTCTCAATTAAACATTAAGTTACATATATTATATAAGATACAATTAACTCACCAATACAAAACGATATCACCAGACATTAAGTTTTAGGAATAATTTCTTGTTTGTTTGTTTTTCCCTCAGAGGAATCTCAGGGTCGTTGGTCAAAAATTTCTGGATCAATCCATTCCGTATGTCGTCACGTCCGCTCCGATAACGAATATCCGCCTCCGTTATTGTCCGTTATTGACGGACGCGAGTTTTGAGAGGAATACAAATACTAAACAAGTTATGTCATAATATTTGAGAAGATAAATTATATAAAAGTAGCTTAATATATAACATATTGAAAATATGTTACTACTTTCATATGTACTACTGTATGCTTAGTTACACCCGAAGCGATGTATCTCTTCTCAACACCAGTGGAAATGTCCATTTTTCTGTCCCTAGCCTTTACATAAATAGTAGCCTAACCTTAAAAAACACTTTAGGGTTACAATTTCTTTACATTTTAAAATAAAACTATATGTTATTTGAACAATTACATCTTCTTGAGCCATCAATGTGGCAATATTTGACTTTTAATTAATTATATAATCACCAATCACCACAGAAGTGCTCGTCCCCACAGTCATGTACAGAGGGAAAATGCTTTATTTTTGTCAATAACAGGGTTTTCCACCATTTAAAATACAATAATGTATACATAACTATCAAATATATTATGTAAATTATTTTTTTTTAAAAAGCCAAATAAATATTATAAAATGTATAATGAAAGTATGGGAGTTGAAGAAAGGCCCACAGTAAATCCACTGTCTCTTTTCCACTCTAAATAATAAGCGTTAACTTTCTAGAGGGTTATAACAGGAATATGTCATAATTAAGCAATCATTTATATGAAGTACAAATATTTAATTGGGACTTTTACACAGTTAAGCTCCAGAAAAGCAGATTTGATGAGGTTTACATGTTACTTCTGCTGTGCAATGATTAATCACATCCCAAATACAAGTTTGGGTGCTGAGTATAATTATTTTGTATATATAAATACACACACATGCATGTATATATTTAAGATTTTTATATAAATATATATATTTATATATAATATATAAATATACATACAGTATATACATGCAAATATTTCTTACATATATATATACATGCATGTGTGTATTTACATATCCAAAATAAATATACACAGTACACACACATATATCATGTAAACACACTTGTATTTGGGATGTGATTAATCGTTGCACAGCCCTAATCACTTCTCACAGTTCTTCATGTTCGTGTGTTCTGAAGGGTTTTTGAGCTCATATCCCATGATTCCCCGAGGGAAGGATAATCGCAGCTGAACGATGATCTGCGCTTCGACTCGACGAGGACCATCCCTCAGTCAATAACTGTGTAAAGTTGATCAATTATGAAACATGTTAATCAGAAGACAGTGTCATTATTAAACTCAGCTCATTTCATTTTTTATTCTCATCTGATAAATAATACTGGTCAAGCCAAGGGCGACAGTGGCGAAACTCAAAACAGTGTAAACGTGCACTATTCATTTATCTAACATCCATAATGCATCCGAAGTCTCTCAGTTCTGTATCTCATGTATTGTCTTTTTTATTAATGAGGATCTATTATACTTTTTCCCATGTTCATCTTTCTTCAGTGTGTTATGTTGCAGTTTAAGCATGAAAAAGCTCTGCACAGTTCCAGTTATTCTCTATATGGTAGGTTGTACTTTATTGATCCCAGTTGGGAAATGAAAGTGCATTAGCAGCAATACATGAAAACAGTCAATTACTCACAGTACACACAAAACAAACTATACACCTATTATAAATAAACAAATTGCCATCATCCTGTTTGAAGCTATAAGAAGGACAAATAGAGTACAATATAAATGATAACCAGTCAAACAATAAAAGCAGTAATTCATATTTTATGTCAGCTATATGAAGGTGTAGTGATCTAATTCTAGATTGAATGGTTAATGATTAATGATACCTCGGCACATGATAGATGGATTGTAAAGTCTCACAGCAGTAGGCATAAGTAGGGAATGTACTTCTCATTCCAGCAAGCATGTCATGGACGGGGTGTGAGGTAATGTGATGGTCAACAGCTTGGACATTATTCTCCTCTCTGTAACAACCTCAAACATGTCTAGATCCACTCCAATGACAAGGCCCAGGCCCGTCTTCTCATGCTGCGTTCACACCAAACGCGAATAGAGAGTCAAATTCGCGTCTAGTTTGATGCTTGAATATTTTGAATGCATTCGCGAGGCGAAATCCGCTTCTTGTGGGTAGGGTTGTAGCGGTATACCGGTATGGCAGTTTATCACGATATTGACATGTACGATTATCATATCGTGAATATTTGCTTATTACCGGTTTTTGAAAAAAATTTAAACCAGATCTCACATGCGCGCAACTTCCTTCCACTCGACTGCTCAGACTCCACATGTGCAGCGGAGACAATGTCTGAGACAGCGGCTGGATATTCTAATCTCGATCCCCGCTGACAAAAAAGTTAAAATCTGCAGTGTGGGAATACTTTGGGTATCCGAAAAACGAACACGCAACGCAGGGTTTTCCTTGAAGATGGATATCCAGTTGTGTCCAGAAACTGTTGACGAAGAGTGGCTGTTAAAGGAGGGAACGCATCGAACATGTTCTCCAATGTTTGCGAACACCATCCCTCCCTGCAGATAAAGTTACATTTATAACTTAAGGCCGTATTATTGCCGTGTTGCTGAGGGAATTTACAATATAACACAGATGTCACGTAAAATGCGCGATTTGATAGATGGATGAATACATCTAAAATATAGCTGTGCAATAAATATTGCTAGGCGGAACCGCCTAGCTAGGCGGTTCTGTTTGCAAGAAAGGCAGCGAAATGTAACAATACTACTGTTATTGTGTCACGAAATGTACTTTTAAGATAATGTAACCCGCCTGGAGCAGCCTCGCCTCGGCTAGTCCTCCTGACGTCTGCCGCTGGTAAACGAGAAATGTTTAAATTCACAATCTATAGCTTCGGCTCTATTATATGAAACAGAAGTTAAAATACATTAATGACTCGTTATAACGTCGGTCAAACGACTCTTGTGAGTTTTTCTTCATCTCATTCAGAAATGTAGCCTACGACTGCAAGTGTTTAGTGTCACATTCATAGTTAACGTATAGCTGAACAATGTCATTCCTTCTTTCACGCGGGCATTTAGTCATATTACAAAATTATTTATTGAGGCCAAACATATAAAATAAGTTATTTTATTGAGGCCAAACATGAAAAGCGGGCCTGTCCCCGTTTATCACGTCACTTCACCACGTGACAGCAGCAAGCAGGCTCCTGATTGATTAACGTGGCGCAAATTGACGCCAAAGTTCACATTTTTCAACTCGGGGAGTCAGACGCTCAATTCGCGTGAACTGGACGATTCGTAGACCAAAAATGCTTGACATGGATGCCATATGCCCCAGGAGCCTCTGAAAAAGTTTCAGTGGGACCGCTGTCCTGCTCTTGATTGTACTTAAGCAGTTCAACACTGTTCAACACTGACCGGACAGACCAGACTGTCTGGTTGACCGAGTCCAACTCCATACCGAGATAAGAGATCCTATGCATAGGGGAGAGCTCTCGTCCCAGTTGACCCGAAGGTCCAACAGGCTGAGGTGACGGCGCACCATGTCCCTGTGTTCGCACAACTGATCTCGAGACTGACCCAGAATCAGCCAGTCGTTGAGATAGTTGAGAATACGAACGCCGCGTTCTCGGAGTGGAACAATGGCTGCCTCCGCGACTTTTGTGAAGACGCTGGGCGACACGGAAAGCCCGAAGAGCAGGACTTTGTACTGATGTGCACTTCCCTCGAACGCAAACCGCAGGAACGGCCTGTGTCGAGGAAGAATCGAGACATTAAAGTACGTGTCCTTCAGGTCGATCGCTGCAAACCAATCTTGGGGACGGATACACTCGAAAATGCGTTTCTGCGTGAGCATCTTGAAGGGGAGCTTGTGCAGGGCCCGGTTCAAGGTTCGCAGGCCCAAGATCGGCCGCAACCCACCGCTTTTCTTGAGTACAATGAAGTAGGGGCTGTAGAACCCTGTCTTCATATCGGCTGGAGGAACCGGCTCGATCGCGTCCTTCGGCAGTAGGACATCGATCTCTGCCCGCAAGACAGGGGCATCGCAACTCCGCACAGAGGTGAAGTGGATGTCCCTGAACTTGAGAGGGCGCCGGGCGAACTGAATCGCGAACTGAAACCTTGCCCTTACGCTTGCTGCCTGGTTTGGCGGGGGCCTGGACGGGCTTATGGCCTCCTCGTACGGCCGGCCACTGGTGCCTGGGTGGAGGCTGCTGCTTAGGCTGAGCAGGTTTCACAAGAAACTTCACGAAAGGAGCAGAATGTGTCATTATAGGCGTACTTCTCAGTTTCTGAAAAATATTTAACAAAGGGAGTGAATGGGAATTAAGGTAGAAATCATTGCACTCAAACACAGAGGATAGGACTCGTTTAACCAGTGATTTTTGAATAATCATATGGGCTGGAAATATTCCTTAAATTTACCTTCAGTTTGATAAAGTCTCTCCTGGTTGATCTTTTACAAGTCATCACCGTTGTATAGGAGAAAATGAGACTGTACGACTTTGCGCTGGTAGATGGAAAAATTCCTGCTGTGAACTATTCATATCGCACAACCCCGTCATCAGGTACACCGAGGAGGACACCAGCGATGAGAAATCTTCAGTCCTTGCTGCAGTGGTTTGTATCCTCAGTTGCGTATCACTGGGTTTGGGACACTTATAACTTTTGACACTCCAAATGTAACTGGTTCAAATGAAGCAGAGGCGCTAAAGACTGCAGTAGCTAACATCAGCTGCTAATAGGGATCTGACTGTGAAGGAACTTTCTCACCGGTTAATCGGCGTGTGTCATCTTTTGCAGCTCGCTTTTAAATCGCTTATTGGCGCACGGTCATTCATAACGATGCAGAGCAGAGCTAGCATTTTCAATTAACTCCCATGGAGGATCTTCCACAGGAATGAACTGAAAACGTTCGCTATGCTCCGCGCCAGTAGACACGCAGTGTAACCGGTGTCGCGGCTGAACACCGTCACCGACTATCGCACATCTCTTACTAGCCTACACACTTGCTTGAGTGCAAGATATTGCAAACAGAAACAAAGTCCAAACTTTGTGAGATTTTGACATAAAAATGATTGTTATATCTGTTTATATCAGTTATAACTGTGTACAAAGTACAAATGTTGGTTTATCTAAACCCTGGATTAGGCCTTTGTTCAATTAAGACATTTAAGTAGCTGTTATAAATATGCCTTAGAGAAAAACATTACTGAGACAACAATGGCACTGATATATTTTAAGATACACTTTCAAGTTAAAACAGCTCAAACACATATTTTAGTCTGGGACTATAGGCGTAAATTTATAAAACCAGGGGTGAATGTAGTAAAATTATATGCAAATGACAAAAAAATGTAATAAAATTTTTATATATATATATATATATATATATATATATATATATATATATATATATATATATATATATATATATATATATCAAGGATTGTGTTTCTTTATCTAATTTAAACTGAACTAAACAAGTGTGCTGTATTCACTGTAAAAAGTGTTTTTTACTTGATAAAAACAATATGAATTTTGCTTGGTATAAATTAATTTAGGTTGATTTAGAAGTATCAAACTATATTTTTGACTTGAATAAAACCAGATGTCATCATTTATAGGTTACCAATTCTTTCCATGTTCTTCCGTGGTGAATTTGATGTGGGAGGGATTTAATATCGAAGAGATGACTGACCATAAAAATATTCTTATCAATCATTAACATTCACAACATTGTACTTTTGGAGAACAAAAGCTAAAGGCAATGAACTTGTACTTGTGATAGTGTGGGATTATAAGGAAATATGATTTAATACAGTGGGATTATCTGACAGGACATCACAGGTGAGTCTCCATAAGTCTTTATGTATACGCTCCTCAATTAATACTAAAACCTCATAAATATCATCAGATTTACTGTAACTCTGAAGGACCCTTTCTTCATTAGGAATAATTAATGCACATTTAATGTGAACAAAACCGAATCTGCTTTGAATCCACATCACTTTAAACATCAGATGAATCAAGTCATGATGCATAAAGAAACGTGCTAGAAAATATACATATAATTACCATGGAAAATGATAATGTACAGTATGGTTCAAATGTTTAAGGTCATTAAGATTTATACTTATAAATATTTTAAACAAAAACGTATTCAGCAAGGATATGTTTTTCAAATTGATCAAGAGAGGCAATAAAGACATTTATAAACTGTAAGAAAAACATCAGTTTCCACAAAAATGTCAAGCAGCAAAAATATTTTCAACATTGATAATAATCAGAAAAGTTTCTTGAGCAGCAAAATCAGCATTTCTGAAGGATCATGTGAAGGCTCAGACTAAATGCACTTCAGAACAGTTAATGAATAATAATAATAATCATTAATATGACGTTTATCTCTTGGAATTGCACATCTGACAGTAGTTTGAGATGCGGATGTAAATTCATTTCCATTAACAGAACATTAACTTCGGTAAAAACTGGAGAAAAAACGTTTCTATTTAAAGACACAATCAGCAACATACCAACGCAACCAACAACAATGGATGTACATTGTGCTTTACATTGTGTAATATTGCACTTTTTGCTGTCTTTTCACAAACAATACCAAAGATGGCAGTTAAAAGGTTCAGACAAACGCCTTTACAAAATATTCTAGAGTAAACAGACCGAGGACATAACCAAACAACAGGGCAGAGCTGGCAGAATCAACAGAAGAATACATCTTTGCCAGCTTAGCCTTGGATATTCATTTTAATCACAGTGATCCTTCCAATCAAATAGAAGGGAGTGTAGACCAGTTTAAGGGATCTCATGGTTTGTTCACACACGGGAGCAAAAATTAGCTGAAAAACTTCAGAGATATTTCTCCAAACAACAGATTTGTGAATTTGTCTGGGGCTATTTTAAATCGGTAAGAAGAAAAATAAGTATTTTTTTGACGCTTGATTTATGGGAAATAGCTTTAGTTTAAATGTCAAACAACAAAAGAGAAAGAAAAACCATTCGCTCTTGACTGAATAACTGTATTTGTAATGTATATTTTATTATGTATAAAGTGCAGTGTTATTTTACATTTGATTACAGTTTCTGTACCTGAATACCTGAAAATCTTAAAACACTATTTCAATCGTATCTTTGTTCAGTTGTATTATATGTTGCGATTGCTCATTTTAATTACTGAGCGTTTACTTGTCTTAATTAATGCTTGAAATGTATATTAGTTGTTTTTCTATAGTATTTTTAAACAACCACAGGCAAGCGTTCCTTGTGTAAGTGTTCTTCAGCCTGTTGATTTCTGTTCATGACATTCAGATACAACTAAATGTTTTGCAATAAGACTAAAAGTGAATGATATCTAAGTTTTTTTTTTAACCTTATTGGAATCAAAATTAGGAATAGATAAGAATCGCAATCGTTAAAACTCAATTGATACCCAACCCTACTCTCGATCCCGCTATAACACCCTGGATAGGTGAAGTTGACCTAAGCAAAAGGGGAAGATTCAATCGCCACTGCTAACAATAGGGGAACAAAGGTCAAATGTGTAGATCATGATAAACCCACCTCATTACTATAAAAAATAACTATATCATTTTTATATTCACACACACACACTATGAAAAACACACGCGGAGCAGAGAGACACTGACAGACACAGACCAGCTTACTTTTCGGTTACTTTTGATATTAAACATATTAAACAAAGTCTCACCTTTCAAATTTGGTCATTTTTAAAAAGAAATTTTAACAATAAATAGCGTTTTGTGGCTCTTTAATGTGTGTGTCAGATCGCTAGCGCCTCAGTTAAAGCCGCCCGTGAACCGATCATCTCTTCCTTCTAGTTCATTTATAGCATCAAATAAACATGAATGAACATCAGAAGGAATGTTGTTTTGACCGCAGGAAGACGTCAGTACACTCCGCTTCTCAAGCTCAAATCCTCCAACGTTAATCTACTATCTCTCCTGACTTTGACAGACAAAATGGCAGATAGCGAACTGTGATTGGTCAGATCACCTGTCAATCAAGCTCCCTGCAAAGGGTCAATTATGTGGTGATCAGGCTTGTGCTCAATTCAGAATTGAATTGAGAATGACTCCTTAATTCAAGTTTAATTCTTGAATTTGAATTGATTTCAAAAACAGGATCTAGAATTACAATTCGAATTTGAATTAAAGGAAGTAGAATTGCAATTCAAGAAATCTAACTGTATTTTTTTTATTTTATTTAACCTTTATTTAACCAGAAAAGCTCTCTGAGATTAAAAATCTCTTTCACAGGAGTGTCCTGGCCAAGAATGTGCAGCAGTACAATCAATTCCATCACAGATAAACAGCACACAAACAAATTAACAAATTAAAACACTTAAAAGCAGTTGCATAATGTTAGATCAACTTCCATTTGCCAAATAACTAGTTTAAAACAGCACATTTTCTAATTTTAATTTAGATTGGAGGAGATTCCAATCAAACGGCGCTGCATACATAAAGGACTTCTTACCTAACTCAGTTTGAGTAAAAGGAACAGAAAGAGTATAGAAATTTTGAGAACGGAGAGAATAATTCTTGATAATTTTCTGCTGCATAAAACAACAGAGATAAGAAGGCAACAACCCCAAGATGGCTTTGTAAACAATTAAATACCAGTGCATTTTTCTTCTGGTAGACAGGGAAGGCCAACCTACTCTATGGTACAAGGTGCAGTGATGGGTTGAAGATTTACAATTTAATATTAATACCATGATAAACGGCATCTAGTGAAGAAAGATGATAAGAAGGTGCAAACTGATATACAACATCACCATAATCGAGGACAGGAAGAAAAGTAGCTGAGACTAATTTCTTTTTTACATTAAAAGAGAAGCAAAACTTGTTCCTGAAATAAAACCCAAGCTTGATTTTCAGTTTATTCTTCAGTTGAGTGATATGAGAACTAAAAGATAAGGCATCATCAACTATGTTTAATTTACTAATTCGATCACTGTACCTTGAAGGGTCTGGAGAGATACTAAATTATTTTCAAGTTTTTTTGATTTAGAGAATAATATATACTTGGTTTTATCAGTATTCAGAACAAGTTTTAAACTGTGAAGTCTTAACTGAATAATATTAAAGGCTGACTGAAGCTTAGACAAAGCTTGCTGTCCGGAGGAAGCGCTGCTATACACGACAGAATCATCGGCATAAAATTTAAAGTTGGCATCCTGAATGTCATAATCAAGGCTATTTATATAAATGGTGAATAAAAGGGGCCCCAGCACCGATCCTTGGGGAACACCTTTGGAAATCTCTAATGAATCAGATTGTTTACCTGCGGCTTGAACACACTGGGTTCTTCCACTCAGATAATTTTTAAACCAAGGAATAACGTGACTTGATAAACCAACAACCTTCAGTCTGTGCAGCAAGATTTCGTGATCCACTGTATCAAAAGCCTTTGATAAAAATGTGTAACAATTAATCTTTACAGTCTATGTCAGATATGATTGCATTATGCACTTTGTGTTATCTGATTACTTTGAAATGAAAATAACATTGGAACAAAACTAATTGAACAACATTGAGGGGGTAATTTATTTCAAGAATTTGATCATTATCTATATTTTAGAACAAAATGTTATGTTATGTTATTAAATTACTAAATTCATGTAATTCTTATTAGTTGTATTACTGAGGTAAAATGTGTAATTCAATTAGTTACTAATCAAATTAAAACGCAATTGCTTTGCATTGATAAAGTAATCCAAACCACATTTATGATGGGTATCTTATAACAGTAAGCAATTACAAAGTAACCTTCCTAACACTGAATACATGTGAGATTCGTCCTGTTGTGTGACTGTGGAATTTCTTTGAATTGCAATGAATTTAATTCCACTTCCTGTCATTCAAATTCAACTTCCTGTGGGACGGAGTCAATTCAATTAAAAATTCCAATTCATGAATTGAATGGAGGCCAACTCTGAAATTCAGAATTTTGCACAAGCCTGGTAGTGATGTGTATAGATTACATCAGTATTAAGGTCTCCAAAGATAGTTTTGTATAGATTTGGATGGATCCTTGTGTCCTGCCTTTGTTTCAGCCACTGCTCTTATTATAAAACATCATAAATAATTGTTATTGTGATTGGCTCAAACTTTAGTCTGCCGTATTCATGTCATATATACATACATATATATTTGGGGTGTGATGGTACACAGAAGTCACGGTTCGGTACGTACCTCGGTTTTGGGGTCACGGTTTGACCCCAAGCGGCATTTTAATTTTTTTATTTAACCCTTATTTAACCAGGGAAATCCTTTGAGAACAAGTCTCTTTTGCGAAGGAGCCCTGGCCAAGAAAGCCGCAATAAAAGTTCCACATAGAATACTAAATATAATAAATACAATGAACATACAAGACATAATATGTTAACAATACAATGAATCGACCAGCGAAGGAAAAAAACCAACAACTTTGTATAGACTTATCCTAATTTGGGAAGCAGGGACAGGTGCCCATTGTGCCTGCTTCCCGGTACTTTACTATCCTCTTAAATTGACCAAAGGAGACCAAGTTATCAAGTTTTAAGTCATTCTGTAACAGGATCCACGCTGATGGGGCAGAAAGTCTAAATGCTTGCTTCCCTAACTCTGTGCGAGCTCTAGGCACAACCAGGTGGAGATTATCATTAGACCGCAGAGAGCGAGTGCTGGCCTTGAAGGACAAGAGCCTACATAAATAAGGGGGCAATGTCCCAATGATGGATTTATATATAAACAATCGCCACCGGGTTAGCCTGCGCTGAGCAAGGGAGGGCCACTGGACTAGATTATACAGAGTGCAACAGTGTGTAAAGGGTTTGCACCCTGTAATAAATCTCAGTGCACCATGATAAACTGAATCCAGTTGGTGCAAATATTTATTCGGGGCGTGCATATATAAAAAAATCACCATAGTCCATAAGAGACAGGAAAGTAGCCTTGACCAATTTCTTCCTTGTTGCAAGAGAAAAGCAGGCCTTATTTCTGAAATAGAACCCTAGCTTTAACTAACTAAGTTTCCGGGCTAACTTTTGGATATGAGCCTTAAAGGACAAGTTCGGTATTTTACACTTAAAGCCCTGTTTACAGATCGTATTTAATGAAATAGAACGGTTAAGATTAAAATTTGGACACATGCTCCTGTCCCGAGAATTTTAGGTTTATTTCGCTTCCCCCCCCACCCCACAATGGTTGTCTATGTGCACTGGAAGATTCCTTCCTAAAAACACATTAAACTTTCGTTTACAAAGACGTGAAACTCACCGAGTAGTCAGGGGTGTTCCCTGATATGCGCACTCAAAAATCACTGAAAAAGATGCATTCCAACAGGTTTTATTGTAGTTTTTGTCCAACTCCATTGACTTGTATTGAATGTGCTGTGTGAGGTACCGTATTACTCCGCCGCTTCTTCTTCAGCTTCTTCTGTGTATTCAATGAAATGCCAGCGGTTTGCTTGGAATTGGCAAAGGTGCATTATCGCCACCAACTGGGCTGGAGTGTCTATTATTCAAGCTCTCAACGGAAGAATCACGTTTGGCAAAATAGGTCCACAAAAGCGAAATAATCCTAAAATTCTCGGGATAGGAGCATGTGTCCAAATTTTAATCTTAACCGTTCTATTTCATCAGATACGATCTGTAAACAGGGCTTTAAGTGTAAAATACCGAACTTGTCCTTTAAAAGTCAAATGGTCGTCAAGTAAAAGCCCTAAGTACTTATACTCAGCCACACGCTCTATTAGATTTAGTGCCCTAGTTGGTATAGTACAGCCTCTTTTAATGTATTACGCACTAATCAGTAAACAGAATGCACTCTTGCATAGGTCATATTTATTTACCACATAAGGTATTTGGTCAGCTACAAAACTAAAAGTAGTCTTTATGTGCCTAGCTCCAGTGATTGGCACATCTGGATGATGTTGTGTGGAGCCTACGCTGTCATTTTCTTTCAAGTTTAGTTCAATAGTGCCATATTTTCTAGAAATCACAGAAAGATAAGCGTGAAGTGCCATCTACATCTGAACCTACTTCACCTTTCCACGAGGAGACGGCGAGTGAAGCGGCACCAGGGGCTTTCCTTTTCCAGGACATGCAAATTTCATCACTATGTCATGGAACAGAAGACTGCGAACACAGGTAAAATATAAATGGAGTATAATGAATGACAGACTGATTTAAGACTGATTATTCATTTTGTATAATGAATAATCACCTGATTAGCAGGTGAGTATCTGGATTGCAGATAGTTCATGTGAATGAAAGTCTTATCTTGTTGCAAGTAGTAAAGAGAAGTGGCTGGTGGGCTGAAGACTGGCAGACGATGACACACAGAAGACTGAAGAAGACAAAGACGAGACAGTTCGATGCACAGGTAAGTTTTCCACAGGTAGGTAGTCAGTTAGCAGGTTCAGTTCAGTGTCAAACAACGAGACCAGACCCTGTGATGTGGATGGTGACTGCTTAAAGTAACACCATGTAGCTTTTGCTCTCGGGGTCCCCCTACAGTTGGGAAACAGTATTGTCTTCTACTACTGTCGCAAAATCTGTCATGGTTACACCAGGGGATATACGTGCATTTGTTGACAAGCCGATACCCCTGAACTCTGCAGGAGGAGTTCTCACGTCGTGGGCAGACTGTTGCGTTGCGTGTGAAATGTCTTCATCACAGGTACAGTGGCATATATGTCAGCATGTCATATGAATATAATTTCATGGGTTTTATTTTTTTCAAACGCCAAAAGATTGCGTAGCTCACGAGCCTCACGTTTACAAGCCAGCGTCATTATGGTAACGTTAGACTATTGGCTACTGTTTTACATAATGGATAATATGCTAATTCAATTCAATGTTTGTGTGGTAGGTAATAACCATATATCGTCAATATTATAATATCAAGCAACCACAGATGAATCTGCCAATTTGAAAAATCGATTTGCATTATAGCCTGAGGCAATACACTTTCACCAGAAAAATAAATAAATAAACAAACATGACTATCAGCCTGCAGTCATTAGGATAGTTAAGTTCTCCTAAATTACGATTTTGTCCGTCTAATCATGTAGCTATTACTAGTCTGACAGCATGACGGCCAAGTCAGCATCGGTCTCTCCTCCTCCTTTAGCTCACGCCAGCGAGCGAACGCTGGACCAATATTGATCCTCGTCCGGCCTTTGATTTTATCACTCTCCCTTTTTCTCTTCCTAGTCTCCGACAAAACCTTTGCCTTCTTTGGTTTAGCTTCGGCCGTGACAACAACATACATACGCTATACCAGCCGGCAAACAAACGCTATTTGGGCTCTCACGTCCGAATTTGAGGAAGTGTGGGGTGGTGGGGGCAAGAGATATGCCGTAAAGCAGTCGAATATTGTAGTTCTTCTTGTGCTCGGGTTACTACCCGAAACCCGAAGCTCCGTCGTGCCAGTAAAAGCGTCACAGACCCCGTCAGGCTATGGCAGACGTGTCATTCAACATATTGTAAGTCGATGTACCATCACAAGGGTCTTGGAAATATATTATGAAGGTTGAAAAACTACTTGGTGTTGCTTTAAATGGAGGGGAGCTGATGAGGGTGAATGATGGCAGGTGTGAATGATTGTGAAGTGTGTGAGCCAGGAGGGATTATGGTAAGTGAAGTGCAGTGGTGACAGGACTGGTGACAGGACTGTTGACTGAGGATTGTGACAGGATTGTGACAGGACTGGATTTAATGGAGTCCACGTCACCAAAAGCAACAGTTATGATCTGCATTTTATTGATCGTCAGCTAAAATTTCGAAATCAAAGACCGCAATAAGAGAGAGCGGCAACAGCCCTGGTAAGATCATTTCATTTCTTTACTTTTAATGAAGATGATGCTTCTGCGACTTACTTTCACTTTGATTTGCGATAGTTTGCACGTTGGCTTGATGAATCGATGCTCAGCTTCGGTGATGCGTGCCGCAGTAGCGTCGTCATATCTGGCTATAACACGACATATAGCCTATAACACCCTCTCACACATTACATTTTTAGCATTTTTGTTTGGAGTAAAATTTACATGGGGTTTCAACAACCAGATGCACTTGTCCAGTTTCGTCTGGAATGCGGCCCAGACCTCCTGAAGTGGTTTGAGCGATCGGAATTGAAATATCGAAATTAATATTTTGTCAATATCGTGCACCCCTAGAAGGAGGAGCCCGCTGAAGCCGTAGGGGTGGAGGAATGGGTCGTTGCAGAGGATCCGCAAGTCTGTGGTGAAGGTGGTGTGCCGATTGACCCAGGGGGAGCCGGTGGGACGATGGAACCCGGTGGAGTCAAAAGGCCGAGGGTGTCTGGTGGAGCAGAAGGTGGGAGGAGCCAATACGGAGCTGACAGGCCGATGATGCGAAGGGATCTGAGGCGGAGCCCCTGGAACTATCCGCTCAGGCGCAGATGGGGGTTGCATGACCTGCGTTTGACGTCACAGCAACGTATTCCCGGAGATGGCGAAGGGCTGTACACTTCCAGCAGAGGTGGGGCTGGAGGCAGATGGAGACTTGACAGTGTTGAAGGTAATACATCGTCTATGCAGACTGTGTCTCTGCTGTCTAGAAACAGCGATGGAGGTCGAGAAGCGTGGTGGGATAGGGTGGGAAATGATACCTCCGTGCTGAAGTCCATCAGCCAGTCCTCAGTCTCTATTTCCACCAGTATACCCTCGGCCACCGATGTCACAGACTCACACCCCAGGTCAGACTCACTGGGGGGCTCCTCTTCCGGGGCAAGGGTCTGGGTGGTGAAACGGGCCCAGGTGGTCCAGGTGGTGAAACTGACTCTGGGTCCAGCAGTATTGTGGACCGGGGGTAGACACTCTCCAGAGCATCCCTCCCGCTCAGTTCAGAGGTGTCTGGGAGGTCTACTAGGGGTGATGGTTATTAGATGGTTATTATTATTCTTCAAAGGGGCTGGTGACGGCAAGAAGGCAGAATTTTTCAGTGAAGTAAAAAAAGTCCAGGCTCTCACGAGTAACAACAGAAAATCTGGCTGCATAATCCATTATGCAGCCAGATTTTCCATTATGCTGGTGGACCATTATGCTGGTGGACTGAAGACTTGCAGACGATGACACAGAGAAGACAAAGACGAGACAGTTCGATGCACAGGTACGTTTTCCACAGGTAGGTAGTCCGGTACAGGTTCAGTGTTGAACGAAGAGACCAGACCCTGTGATGTGGATGGTGACTGCTTAAAGGGGTGGTTGATTATAATGTCACTTTTCTAACTTTAGTTAGTGTGTAATGTTGCTGTTTGAGCATAAAGAACATCTGCAAAGTTACAATGCTCAAAGTTCAAAGCAAAGGGAGATATTTGCTTTTAAAGAAAAGGACTACAACAAACGGCTGGTAGGAACTACACGACATTCCTCCCGGGTTAGTGACATCACCGACCCTAAAATTTACATAAACCCCGCCCCCGGAACACGATTTATAGATTATCAAGACAGAATATGCTAATCAATGAATAGAAGTTAACTCCACATAAACTACATAAATTCATCAACTAACCATTCAGAAATGTCCTGTTCTTCTACATGTTGTCACTTCTTCTTGAGTCTCTCCATCTTAGTCTGACTCCGTTTTGAACATAAAAGACTACAAGTTTTTGAAATTTTCAGTGCAATCGTTGTCCATCATTTTGCAAGCAATTGTTGATAAAGAAAAATGTAAATTCACAATATAAGAAAAAATTTCTGTGGAAATATGAGACATTTGTGGAGTGGGTCAGAAAAATAACTAACTGAAACTCTGCGTAAACACTAAAATCTTACCGACTCCAAACTTATACGGTAGTGTACAATAATTCATTTAATATCAGTTGGAGTTCAAGTATGGGTATGATATGAGCTGAAACGTTCTAAAGCTCAATTGTCAATTGATGAAAATGAGACGTAAAAACAACTGTCAATCAATTACATTTACATCAAATTACATTATCTGCATTGCATAAGAAGCCATCTCAAGTCAAAAGTACCTTGCCATGAAAAATTATTCAGCCCTCAGTGCAATTCGCCTTTGGCTAAGCCACGCCCTAGAATGTAGATTGACCAATCACAGCGCAGCCAAGAACGAGCTCCGACAGAGGCTCCGACACTTTTTCACGGCGCTCCATTGACTTCAACGCAGGAGGCTCATATTTTTGGTCTCGGCAGGCTATTACGTCGTCGTTTTATAAAAAATATGGTTAAACGTTGTGCCTGGGGCATTTGTAACACAGATACGCGTTTCCCAGAGAGGTTGGAAGGGGGTGTCCGTTTTTTCCCCTTCCCAAAACCGAAGTTAAATACTGACAAGTGTCGTCTTTGGATTAAACTGTGTGGACGTCCTCTCAGTCAGCGAAACCCCTCAAGGATCAACAAGCACACTTTTGTGCTCTAAGATACATTTAGCTTTTAACCTTACTGTGAAGTTATACTAGTTAGACAGTTTTATGCTGGTTTAGGTCATGATTTCGGTTCTCTGCCCTAATTGTTGATACGCTAGCACACGCTGCTAATAAATACAGCTTTATACTCGCGTAGTCCGTTTGCTTTGTAAATAATAACGATTATAGAAGTGAATAGAGACCTACCCAGCTTTGCATGACAGTGTTTCTCCTGATATTGTTAGTCACAGCCTCCGTCTCGATTAGGATATTCGGTGGCTCATTGTTTGACTGTGACCGTTATGCTTTTGCCTGTATTTGGATGCCTTGTTGTTGCTCGCGTTTCACCGTATGTCTTGAATAAAGCCTTCAAACGCACACTGCAGACACTTTTGCCTACTTCTATTGGACACTTTATTTGCTGCTTTATAAAAGTTTGATAAAATTTCAGCAGGAAGAGCTGTCACAGCATAAGCCATGTTGATACCAAACCAGAGCCCAGATGAAGTTGTCGGAGGTAGCAACAGTAACTAAGGGGGGCGGGGCTTAGCCAAAGGTCAATTGTGTCAGATAACACATTTAGATTATATTATAATGTTCAACATAAGTGTTCAAAAAAGCCCATCAAACCTATTGAAAGTAAAAAAAGTCTTCACACCCCTGTAAATGCTAGGTTAACCTTGCTTAAGTAGAAGGATTATGTTTTATAAACACATCCATGAGCAAATCAGCTGCTTTTAATTACTTCATGACCATTAATAACTTGTGTTTTGCTGGAAGAACACACACAAACACACGCACGCATACATACACAAAATTGTTAACCCTAGTAAAAAAGTTAAATAAAATAAAAACTGTGAGGATCGAAAAAAAAAATGGTTTAATTGCCCAATCTTTCGTCCTTATAGATTGCCAACTGGGTTATATCTGTGTCTTTAAACCGGTGTAGCTTTTTTGGGAATTTTATGGGTTATGAACATATTCTTCCTGAGATAAGAAATATGTAGCTAATCAAAGCATTTCTGACACAAATCAAGAAAGATATTTAAACACCAGCACTTACTTATGCTCTCTCCACAGAAGGCCAAAGATGGAGACCCAAAACTCCTCCAGATGCTGTAAGAACCTCTTCATCGCAGTGGCTTTGATTACATTTTTCTCTGCAATATTCTACATGTACTATGAGCCGTCAGTAAACTGGTTAAACTGTCCAGCCGTTCCCAAACATGAAGTCTGCGGAAACATCTGCATCAACGCTCTTAAGATGCCAGATCAAATCCAACTAGTGAACAACACCTGTATAGTAAACTTCACCTCTGTCAGACACCAGTTAACACAAACAGAAGCGCCTTCATCGCAGGGAGACGATCTAGACACCATTCTCCTGATCTGGATGTTTCCTTTTGGGCAACCGTTTGATTTAGGACTCTGTAGTTCAATGTACGACATCCACGGCTGCCACTTGACAGCCGACAGGAGTCAGTTTAATAGAGCACATGGCGTTTTTTTTCATCATGGAGACATCAATGGGGACTTATCCAACATGCCGAAACTGCCACGACCTCCATTCCAGAAATGGGTCTGGATTAACATGGAATCTCCCAGCAATTCAGGACAGCGTTCAAATCTAAACAATCTGTTTAATCTGACGGCAACTTACAGACAAGATTCAGACATCATGGTCCCTTACGGGAGAATGTCAGTGGAAAGTGGTGGAAAGAAACATGAGAAAATCCCGCATAAGAATAAACTTGTTTGCTGGATTGTAAGTAACTGGAACTCAAACTATGAGCGCTCAAAATACTATGCAGAGTTAAAAGAACACATTAGTATAGAAACCTACGGAAATCACTTCAACAGGCGCATTAGTGATCAACATTATTCAGATGTGGTGTCCAGCTGTAAATTCTACCTGTCCTTTGAGAACTCCATCCATAAAGACTACATTACAGAAAAACTGTACAACCCTCTATCCCTCGGCACTGTTCCCGTGGTCCTCGGCCCACCCAGAAAGAACTACGAGGAATTCATACCCGGAAGTGCCTTTATCCATGTGCATGACTTCAACTCTCCCAAAGAACTAGCTGAACATCTCAAGCTTCTGGACCAAAATGATGATTTGTACAGGCAGTACTTCACCTGGAGGGAACATCTTGTTGAAAGTAGATCCTTCTTTGGTCTTGAGCACGCCTGTCGGGCTTGCGATCATATCAGAAGAAACAAGAACTATAGAGTAGTTAATGATCTCAACAGCTGGTACTGGGGTTGACAACTGATGTTATCAATAGACTTCAGTCATAGCAGATGCCCTTTTTTGTGTGTTAAGAATGAAAACGATGCTGTGTTATAGGCTGAATGAAAACGATACAGGAATACACTGTAAAAAGTGCTTGAGATTGAGTTCTTGTTCTGTCATTCATAGTCTAATATAAGGTTTTGTACAATGTGAACTGCAATCTGAAGAAGAGAGCATCATGCAAAACGAAGATATAAGGTAAAGCCCTTCTTTTCAATGCAATTTGCCAATTCTACATTACAGTAGACTGATAAATGGTTTACACAAATTTGTTTTGGGTATACATGAAGGCCTACTGAATTATCTTTGTTGGTACTACTATTAAAGTCAAGTTTGCTTTTTACATGGATTGCTGACTATTATTTGTGGGTGCTACTGCTATTGAGATGAATGGAAATACTGATGCAAAAATGCATAGCTCTCTCTGAGTAGCATAAACCTCCATGGGATGCGAAATAAACCGCAATGTTTGTTAGCACCACAAAAGTCAATGTGTTTCAGTGAATTAAACCATCAATGACTTACTTATGGGTGACTAAGCAAATAAGTTTAAATAGGTGAAAGTACTTGAAAACTTCTTGTGATTGCATGCAAGTTGGTTTGGGCTAATCTAATTGGTATTTCTTTATGTGGTACACAAACGTTTATTTTATAAACCTACATAAGACATAAAAGCATGCATAACATGTCAACATAAATACCTATTTGAAAATGGTATGTCCAAAGAGTCAATGTTGTTTAGAACATTGTCTTTTTTATATAGCTTGATAAAAGTCATGCTCATTTCACACAAATATAGAAAATTGGATCTGATATTCTCTCTTGTCGTGAGACAAAATTGTTTTAAACAAAGCATAATAATCCACTTAATGTAGTTAAACTTGCTTATCACTTAAAAGATGCTTATTTATCACCACCTATCATTATAAATATACAATCTGAAGGAACAATCACAGAATGAATGGACAACCGAATATTACTTTACCATTCTAACAACTCTGAAAAACTCTTAATCATTTCACAGATTACTCCGTTAATTCTGCTGTTCTACAAAGGTCTTTTCCCCGTGAGGGGGTGCACCGTTCCTGGAGGTACTGCAATACCAGGTCGATGCGTGGAGTGGACGGAGCAAGCCCCTATTCCATCTCCCTGATCCAAAAATCAATTTAATATATGGTCAACCGTCTGTAACCCCCTCATACCCTCATTGTCGCCTCTTCCCCATAAAACTCTTTGAAGACTTTGACCTCGGGCCGACATGTTTACCAGCAATTGTGAATATGTTTCCTCAAGCAAATTGTTCTCCATTCCCAAAGAACATGCTTTCCCTCTGACACCATGCTCCAAATTACTCTCCTAAGCTCTTTTTTAAAACTTCTAAACCCACGCCAAACAGCACTATCGTCTTTTCTTGACCGCAACCAATTAAACTTTGGTGACCTGCTTGCACCATGTCTATACAACCTCTCCCTCACTGGTAACCGGCCCAAAATTGTTAACCAATTTAGATCTTTGAAAAAAGTTGTTATGATGGTTGCAACATAGTCCAACTCAGGGTCAGAACTAGGAACTTTGGGCTGGTACTCGGTGAGTTTACACCGCAGGAATCAGGGTCTAAAGGAAGTTCTGGGTAAATATTTCCCCCTCCGAAAGTCCCTGCTGGCGAGGTAGTACTTTTTTAAAGTTCAGGAACTTTCGGGGCGGGACTTGTGCGCTGAACATGCTGATTGGTTGTGTTCACGCCGCATTTTTATTGGATGACTCCACGCAGCATTCTATTTTAACCGTGTATATACTGTCTATGATTTTAACCGGCATTTTTAAAAATCTATTGCGGTTTGTGGCTTCATGCAGTAAGAGTTGTCTGTCTGCAAATATGGAATTTAATAAAAATAAAAAAACACAGCTGGACCGACGACGAGGTTAGGAAATTTTCTGCGCGTTCGTCCCAGCCATCTCACGGTCAATGTCCGCATCGTCTAATTTTATAGCATTACAAGCTTTCTGAACACGCTTTAGTATCAGTGCTCGTCTCTTTTCTGCCGTTTTGTTAATTACCTCGTTAGTAAACCAATACATCACAAACAACTGCAGCACAGTTTAAATCTCCTCCATACTTATTATAAATGTGGCGCTCAAAACTGATTACTGTCCGTCCAGACTGGGAGGAGCGGACGCGCGCAGTTTATAATCTTCCCGGTACTTTAGACCGCGGTGTAAACGCAGAGAGCAACTGGTCTGAGGCAAAAAAAGTTCCTCGGAAAAAAGTTCCTGGGACAAATTGTTCCGGGTAATTTAGGTGGAAACGCGGCTATAGTAAACCCTTTCAAAGGCCTTCTCTTGATCTAAACTCAAGATGACTAAAGGAAGCTGTCGCTGCTCTGCCCAGCTGATTATGTCTCTGACTAGAGCTAAATTCATAGAAATTGACCTGCCAGGCACCCCACAAGCCTGGTCTGGCTGGACTGTTAGCCAGTGGCAGCTACTGTATCCGTTAGTTTTCTTATTAATAATCTCCCACGTCTTCTTACACTCTTGAAGTCTATGGCATCACCTTGAACGGTATGGTAAAAAGTTGTGAAATTTGGTACACAGATAAAGGACAGTCCAAACATTCACCACAGGAGATTTGGAGTGTCTAATTCAATCCCTCTAGCGCCACCAACTGTCAAAATTTTCATTTACATTTATGCTATTATGCATTTATTAACTATTTACTTATTATTTCTGTTTTTCTAAAGCTCCCAGCCATGCCCATGCGTACATGTCACATTGTTCCTTTTTGTGCTTGGCCCTCATAATTGCTGCTTGGAGCTTAAACATTATTATATGAAAAACTCATAAACTTTGCATATCACCAGACAATGAGTGATGCTTTTCCCTTAAATGGGTGGTTCAGGATTTTAGACATCGGACCTCATTTTCAAGTTAGCCTGGTTGTTATTCATCAGTGGAGACAGTTTTCAAAAATGTTCATCCAGTCCTTCCAGTTGCATAGTTCGCCGGTGCTAGGCTAGCGCGAGTCAGCGGTATTTGCTAGCCTGCCATTAAAAACTGTTTTACGAAAACTACCTAGGGACGAGCGTACGACGGCCTTACGTGAACATATCACCAGAATGATTGACAACTAGGAGGACCAATAGTCTTGATGATCCACCCGGAAAAAGAAAATCTTCCACTATACCTTTAATTTAATTGTTATTTTACGACGTCCCGGTGTTTTTAGTGATTAAAATACTGCAGCAGGTGCTGTATATGGATCACAAGTGCCCAACACTTGCTTCTTGTTAACATATTTTTATTTTTGAGATGGAAAATTGACAGGCTTGTGCTGTTTTGCCCTCCGGTCTCCGCGACAGTCACACGACCGAAAACTATGACGGGACGACAAAAACGGGAAATTCGTATGGAAATAACTCAACATTTCTACATTAAACATTTCTGAACTTGAAATACACATAATACGAATAAACTGTTTACGGCTGTGGTTTAGGAAAATGCATATATTTTAATACCTTCCGATAGTGGAATTAATCAAAGTTTATAACTGAATCCTTATTTCCTGTATTTAGATTTTAGACGGTTTAAAGAAAAGTGTCGAATAAAGGTTTAATATGAAAATACTCACAGGAATATTACGAACTCCACACACTTCTTGTAGCCTGAACTCCCGTCGCGTCCACCAACGGTTATGCTCATTAATATTAATTAGATAGTGTTTACGCTCTTTAACCTTTTGATGGCGACGAATTTATCATTTATTTAATTTAGGCAGAATATGCCTTCCATATCAAAGAAGCTATACCATTGATGAGCAATCATTAACCATGTCTATTGCATACAGAATGATATCCAAATGTTTTTTTTTTTTATCTATATTTATTTTTATTATATGTAATAAACCAGCACAATAAAATAACTAGCTAGGTTAACTGATTACGTTTAAAGTCCAAAGATATGGGCATCAGTGGTTTTCTCTGACCTGTTCTCCTGTTTGTTCATGTGACGTTTGACATAATTCGAAATAAAATGAAAAACAATATAAACGAGTCTCACTTCATTTCATAAGTGTATATTTCCTTCATATAATCGGATCACACAGCAAAAACATTACAGTCAACCAAAATAAAATGGTTTTATTAAACAAGTTTTTGATGAAGGTGCATATCCACTCTAAATAATAACCGTTAACTTTCTAGAAGGTTATAACAGGCATATGTCATAATTAAGCAATAATTTATATGAAGTAAAAATATTTAATTGGGACTTTTACACAGTTAAGCTCCAGAAAAGCAGATTTGATGAGGTTTACATGTTACTTCTGCTGTGCAATGATTAATCACATCCCAAATACAAGTTTGGGTGCTGTGTATAATTATTTTGTATATATAAATACACACACATGCATGTATATATTTAAGATTTTTATATAAATATACATACAGTATATACATGCAAATATTTCTTACATATATATATACATGCATGCGTGTATTTACATATCCAAAATAAATATACACAGTACACACACATATATCATGTAAACACACTTGTATTTGGGATGTGATTAATCGTTGCACAGCCCTAATCACTTCTCACAGTTCTTCATGTTCGTGTGTTCTGAAGGGTTTTTGAGCTCATATCCCATGATTCCCCGAGGGAAGGATAATCGCGGCTGAACGATGATCTGCGCTTCGACTCGACGAGGAGCATCCCTCAGTCGTCCTCATCGGATGAAGAGCGCGAGCGGTCCTGGCGGTAGCAGAGCGCGAGGATGCGGAGCTGCTCCAGGGATTCGGTGAGCTCGCTGAATTCGGGCCCGTGAGAGAGAAAGCTTGGGGTCACGCGCCACAGGTCCAGCGCAGAACACACTCTCTGCAGCTCAGACAGCTGGAGGCCCACGGCAGGACCCGACTGAAGACACGTCAGCACCGGGACACTAGAGACCCGCTGAGAGGGAGCTGCGAGAGACACGGGAAGAACACAAGAACGAGAGAGCGAGAGAGAGGTCAAGATGTTCCAAGGTCAAATTGTCCGGTGAGTGAAAAAGTAAACGTGAAAGCTATGGAGTCAAAATAGGGCCATATATATCTGCAAAATAAAACAATGTTTCGCAAAAAAAAAAAAAAATGTTTTGCAAAAAAAAAAAAAGTTTTGCAAAAAAAAAAAGTTTTGCAAAAAAAAAAAAAGTTTTGCAAATAAAAATAGAGTATTGAGGAAAAAAAATGCTTTTTTGCAAGTAAAATAAAATAATTGCAAAAGAAAAGTTAACCACTGAGAGAAAAAATAAAGTTTAGCAAAGTAAAACTTCAGCAGCATTGACTGCAACACATATTTCCCTTTGCGCCGCTCCTTTAAATCCGCGTTTCTGTCATCCGTGCCTCTGCGGTGCACGCTTTCCTTTGCGCTTCCTTTTTCTTTGCGCCTCGCTTTGTGTCCCTGATTTGACGTGGGGGGTGGGGTCAAGAGGTTGGGGTGTGCACAAGGGACGAAGGCGCGTCCCTCTCGCTTACGTCATCAGCGCGAGCCCCAGACCGAGTGGATCGATCGAAATGGCGGAGCAGATTTCGATCAGTAACAGATACTTCTAAATACCACCCTCTAGCCGGTCTGAAGTATCTGTTATTAATAATATAGGAGTCTAATAATAATAATAAGAAAGCTATCAATAATACATACCTGTGATCTATCACCCGCATGTCTCTGCTCCGTAGAGTTGTGACGTTCGCGAACGAACCGATTCTTTTGAACGGCTCATAAACATGAACGATGGGAGCCGAGTCGCGGCTGGAGGGGAGCCGTTCTTTCTGTCGTTCTTTTTTTCCTATGCGTGTTTCACACAGATTCACACAGATGCACACAGATGCACACAAAGGCTGTGTTTACACTTGGCATTAACATGCGATCACCATGATCTGATCAAGCAGATCGGATCATTAGCCAATCAGGACACCGTGCGTTTACATTTGTTCGTATCTGGATAACTGATCGGATTTCTGTTTCCTGCATAATATTTAAATTATGTCTGTAGCACGACACCAATAAGATAATACAAATTAAGCAATGTCCCAATTGCTTTCACTCACTCACTTTACTTTCCTGTGCAATCTCCATCCTTAAATCAAATTACGTTTTTTGAATGAAGGAATATTTCCAGAGTTGAATACAAAAATAACCATATAAGTCACATCATCGATCATCGGGTGATGTCCTATTTGCAAAGTTTACAGTAGTAATAGTGGATTGTATGTAGACATTTCCATTTTATTTATTCTAATTTCATCTACAGTAGCCTATATATTTAAAACTTTAAATATTTTTTGTTTTTTATCAAAATGTTCTTGTGTGGAAGTGTTTGTAGTAAAAGCTGTTTTGCACAGAAATTCATTGCAGCCGGCTTTGTTTTTGATGTTTATTTGTGAGTAACGTTAGGTATTGTATGAATAACATAAGTCAACATAGCTTTACACATACACACACTTTGTACTAAAGGTAAATCCAAAATAGTGATGTCACTTCCTAAGCAGAGGGATGTTGTGCAATGGAATATAGTCCACACATGACAAATGAGGTAATAATCAATATTTCAGAATAATTCAACTATTGGTGTGTGATATCTGAGTTTTAATTATTTGACTACAAATCTCACCTCATCATTCCTCCCAGTGAGGATAAACTAATATGCTCCCAAGCTGGCTTCTTAAAACTGACTAAATATTTAAAAAGAGCCAAAAGAGCCGTTCTTTTGAACGGCTCTTTGAAAGGAACGGATCCCCTCAAAGAGCCATAAATCCCATCACTACTGCTCCGCCATTTCGATCGATCCACTCGGTCTGGGGCTCGCGCTGATGACGTAAGCGAGAGGGACGCGCCTTCGTCCCTTGTGCACACCCCAACCTCTTGACCCCACCCCCCACGTCAAATCAGGGACACAAAGCGAGGCGCAAAGAAAAAGGAAGCGCAAAGGAAAGCGTGCACCGCAGAGGCACGGATGACAGAAACGCGGATTTAAAGGAGCGGCGCAAAGGGAAATATGTGTTGCAGTCAATGCTGCTGAAGTTTTACTTTGCTAAACTTTATTTTTTCTCTCAGTGGTTAACTTTTCTTTTGCAATTATTTTATTTTACTTGCAAAAAAGCATTTTTTTTTCTCAATACTCTATTTTTATTTGCAAAACATTTTTTTTTTTTTGCAAAACATATTATTTTTTTGCAAAACATTTTTTTTTTTTGCAAAACATTTTTTTTTTTTTGCGAACATTTTTTTGTTTTTTGCGAAACATTGATTTATTTTGCAGATATATATGGCCCTATTTTGACTCCATAGAAAGCCTGAGCTGGTGTGTGTAGAGCGATGGCACTCACTGTCCGCCGGGTCAGACCGGTTCTGGAGGAAACCCTGCGGACCCAGAGCCGGACTGAAGATCTGAGGGAACGGAGGCGTGAGTTTACTGGGACTGGACAGCAGCTGCACCGCCCTGCACACACACACACACACACACACACATCAGACCAGTGCCAGCCGCTCAGAGCCGTACGGTTAGTGTGTGTCGATCACTCACAGAGGGGATGATGGGTAACGTGACCGGACGTACGCCGCCAGCACGTCTTCTCCAGAGCGCTCGTAGTGCAGAGGACTGGCCGGCTCCACGCCAGGGAGGACGGGACTGAGGACAACAGTACTATCATCATCACAACACTCATTTTACATTTGAACTCAACATATACGTATACATATAGAAAAAAAGAAGAGAAAAAACTCAGTATTTTACATTGATATTCAACACCAGCCCTTTTCTTAGTCTTCTACAGGCACTAATATTCAAAGAGTTGTTTAGTAAGGTCTCATTAGTTAGCATTAGTTAACACTAGCGCAGTGCCCGTGCTAAATCAGTTTGTGTGTGTGTGTGTGTGTGTGTGTGTTTAGTAATCGTTGGGTTGTGTGTTTGAGTGCTCATCGTTAAAATTCCACAGCAAAAGTTCAGTGACTTTTTTATTTGAGCGCTGTAGAAAGCAAATACTGACATAATGACACACTATAAATATGGAAGATTGATCTACAGGATTGAGGGAGCGGCGACACAGTGAACTCTGAGAAAACACCGCGCGTGAGCTAACAGTTTGTGAATAGGCTACTACAAACGATGGTTGTGAATAAAATATAATATTCAGAAGTAAACAGTGTAGCGGACTTAATATTGAGCTGTGTGAATGTTTATTTTTAAACCACAACCTTCTAAGTGCTTCTTTTACATTTTGCATTAATATTAATAAATGCTGTGGAATTATTGTTCATGTTATGTAACCTTATTGTTAAGTTTTACCACATTATTTATATACCATTATAGTTTTTATTGATATTTTGAATTAGCTTTTATTATCTTTAGATTTTCAGTTTTCATTTAAAATTTTACTTAATTTTTTAGGTCATATTATATGAACTTTTGTCATTTTTTACTCTTTTTATTTTTATTTTTTTTAATATTACTATTTACATTCATTTATTTATTTTCAGTTCAGTTTTAGTTTTTATTTATTTCGTATTAATACCTAAACTTATTATACTTGGTTTCCAAGGCAACATTTCTAATTCTAGTCTAGTTTTTCATCAAATATTTTTATTTGATTTCAGCCTTATTTCAATTAACAGAAATATTTCACAATGAATTAAATTGCATTTTTAATTACAATTCAATTCTTAAGTTTGAAACGTAACAAAACTGGTGCAAAATCTGAATTTTAAGAAGCAGAATTTAAATGACATTAACATGAATGAATATAATTGCTGTTTTTTAAGTTGGCATGAAATAAAAATTTATTGTGAACAATTTGTCCATGGATATATTAAAATCTTTTGACCGAATAATGTTTAATCATTAATCAAAATGTCATACTCATAATAATGTTGAATAACTTATTACATTTATTAAGGAATAATGTTTTAATGTTAAACAAACTACAGCTAAATATAACGTTGTAACATATATA